>NW_027362289.1:180000-182500 GCF_039654945.1 Dendrobates tinctorius
TGAGGGGACATAGTCAGAGGGGGCGTCCGCCTTCCAGAGCCCTCCTTCCCACGAGGACTCCAGATTTGCCCCCCCCCCCCTGACAACAGCCATCGCCTCCAGAGAACCAGGGACCACCGAGGGAGGGTCTGGTCGAAGCTCAGGTACCCAGGATAGCTTCTCCGGCTTGGGCATGGACCGCCAGACAAAGCCGCGGACCATGAACCATCCAGCCTGCTCTGAGGGGACATAGTCAGAGGGGGCGTCCGCCTTCAAGAGCCCTCCTTCCCACGAGGACTCCAGATTTGCCCCCCTGACAGCCATCACCTCCAGAGAACCAGGGACCGCCGAGGGAGGGTCTGGTCAAAGCTCACGTACCCCAGGACAGCTTCTCCGGCTTGGGCACAGACCGCCAGACAAAGCCGCGGACCATGAACCATCCAGCCGGCTCTGAGGGGACATGGTCAGAAGGGGCGTCCGCCTTCTAGAGCCCAAACTCGGCCACGGACTCCAGATTTGCCCCCCTGAATGCCATCACCCTTCAGAAGACCAGGGACCACCGAGGGAGGGTCTGGTCAGGCTCAGGTACCCCAGGATCGCCTCTCTCACTTGGGACGCACGACCAGCAAAAGTCCCTCCTGGAGCCGTGGAAGTTCAGTCTCGGCCGTATTTTGCAACTTCCACGACAAGAGGGACCACCTTCTAAGTCGCCTACCCGAGCCAGAGAACCATAGGAACAACCGCCATACATCGGGGTAGAGAGAGCCCACTCTCTCCTATATTCTCCCGCAGGTGCGCATTACTATGTATTTGCATTGCGGGACAATGTACTTCAATGAGCGGGACAAAGTCGGAAATGTATCCGACCTCCTGGAACTGTGCGGCTGCTACAGCAGTCAGAAATTCCCCATTCCGGTTCTTTTTCACTTGGATTTTTTTTTTTGCAATTTTTTGCCTAAAACGTATTCCTCCAACATGTACTAGCTCATGACACTTGAAATTTTTGAGCCAATTGATAATAACAGCTTTTTAGAGCTCAAAAACAAAAAAAATTTGAGCGAACAAAAAATGTTCGAAAATGACCTCAGCTCCTGGAACTGTTTTCGGTACACCTCCAGAGAGGCTCCCCTGCCTGGAAGTCTGTCACTGCTCAGCTCGAAATTTTTCTAAGTCCCAAAATTCGGTTTTTCATCCAAAATTCAACTTTCTGCCCAGGATCCACAAACTTTAAACCCAGTTGGGGGACCCTCCCTGGGGGCCCTACAACATACTGAAGCCCCCCTGTGGTGGAAGTAGGGGAATTTACTTATTTTTACACAAAATCACAAAATTCCATTTTTTGTTCGCAAAACACTTTTTTGTCCTCAAGAAACTTTTTTGTCCTCAAAACACTTTTTTGTCCTCGAGAAACTTTTTTGTCCTCAAGAAACTTTTTTGTCCTCAAAACACTTTTTTGTCCTCAAAACTCAATTTCTTCCATAATTCGACTTTCCCCCAAAAAACCACACATTCTACCCTCATGGGAGGCACTCTCCCTCGGGTCCCCACATCATATTGACGCCCCAGAGCGGTGGGAGAAGGGGAAATCTGATTTTTGCACAAAAATCCAAAAATCGCTCTAAGTCCAAAAATCCTGAAAATTTTTCTAAGTCCCAACGGTACTTTCTGAAAAGTGTACCCAGGCCCCTGGAAGCCTCCTAGGTACACCTCCTGAGACTCCCCCCTTCCTGGAAGTCTGACACATCTCGAAATTTTTCTAAGTCCCAAAAACTGGTTTTTGCTCCATAATTCGACTTTCCCCCCAAAAGCCACACATTCTACCCTCATGGGAGGCACTCTCCCTCGGGTCCCCACATCATATTGACGCCCCAGAGCGGTGGGAGAAGGGGAAATTCGATTTTTGATCAAAAATCCAAAAATCGCTCTAAGTCCAAAAATCCTGAAAATTTTTCTAAGTCCCAACGGTACTTTCTGAAAAGTGTACCCAGGCCCCTGGAAGCCTCCTAGGTACACCTCCCGAGGCGCCCCCTTCCTGGAAGTCTGTCACATCTCGAAATTTTTCTAAGTCCCAAAAAATGGTTTTTGCTCCATAATTCGACTTTCCCCCCAAAAGTCACACATTCTACCCTCATGGGAGGCACTCTCCCTCGGGTCCCCACTTCATATTGACGCCCCAGAGCGGTGGGAGAAGGGAAAATTCGATTTTTGCACAAAAATCCAAAAATCGCTCTAAGTCCAAAAATCTTGAAAATTTTTCTAAGTCCCAACGGTACTTTCTGAAAAGTGTACCCAGGCCCCTGGAAGCCTCCTAGGTACACCTCCCGAGGCGCCCCCTTCCTGGAAGTCTGACACATCTCGGAATTTTTTCTAAGTCCCCAAAAATGGTTTTTGCTCCATAATTCGACTTTCCCCCCAAAAGTCACACATTCTACCCTCATGGGAGGCACTCTCCCTCGGGTCCCCACTTCATATTGACGCCCCAGAGCGGTGGGAGAAGGGAAAATTCGATTTTTGCACAAAA
>NW_027362289.1:192500-197500 GCF_039654945.1 Dendrobates tinctorius
ACCGCGGCCGCCCTGCCGCGCGACCCGACGCTCCTTGGGCGACACACAGGGTCGCTGGGGAGCGGGGCCGGGGCGTGGGGGGCCTTTGCGGCGCCACCGTCTGGCTTAGACCTGCCTCAATCGCGGGGGGTCCTCGACCGACCAGCGGACAGGCGCGAGGATTGGGAGAGGGGGTTTGGCCGTCGGGGTCCGCCGCGGCTCCGGCACAAGCCCCAGCGACGCAGAGGTCGCGCGGGGCGTAGTCGGCCTGGCCGTATCGGCGTCGCCCTCCAGCGTAGTCCCTACACCCGGCTCTTGCCCGTCCTCAAAGGGATGCCCGAGCGGCTTTTCCTCCCAGGGCTGTTCCCCCGCCTGGCGGGAACACGGGGGGGTGCGCAGGGCAGCGTTCTGCCGTACTCCCTTCACCTCTCGCCCCATTCAAATCGCTCCCTTCTCCATCTTCCCCTCGCTCGGGGGGCGTTCGCTCTCTCGCTCTCCCTCTCCCTTCCGAGCCGCCTCGGAGGACGACGTACGAGGAGCGGAAGGCGATGGCGAGTCGGGTGGGGGCACACCGCGCAGTGAGAACCCCCCCTCGCCTGCCTCCACAGCTCTGTCATCCCCCCCACTAACGTAGGGGCTCGGGAAAGACTAGTGGCGCGGAGCTCGGCAGCGGCGTGGAAACGCCACCCACCGCCGCCGCTCTCGCTGGTGCCCGCCGCGGAGGCCGCCCTTCGGGCGATGCGTGGCACGGACCTCCGCGGGCAGGGCTGCGCATCTGGAACTTCGAAAAGGGCCGCCCTTGCTAACACTGTGCTTCCCCACGCGGGGAGCGATTCGGACGGCTGGCCCCCACGCCGGGGTGGGTGGGCGCCCCGCCGTTCGCCCGCGTGGGTCGTCAGACCACTGTTCATCGTTCGGTGCGATTCAAACTTCCCACAGCTCGGCCGCCTCCGTCCTCGAACGGGAGGTGACGGCCGGCGTGCGCGCCCAAAGATAGGTGGTGGAAGCCCGGGGGTACAGGAGGAAGGACACCGCTCACCGTAAACCGACGCGAGCTCCAAAGCCCGGGTCGAGCGAGCAGCACCACCTCCCCACCCGGGAGCGCCGTGCCAGATCGATCGGAGGATAAGACCGCTCTGAGAGGACATGGACGAGAGGGGCGTCCGCCTTCCGGAGCCCCCCCTTTCGGACGAGGACTCCGGATTTGCCCCCCGAAAGCCATCACCTCCAGAGAACCAGGGACCGCCGAGGGAGGGTCTGGTCAGGCTTGGGTACCCCAGCATTGCCTCTCTCGCTTGGGATGCACGATCGGCAAAAGTCCCTCTCGGAGCTGTGGAAGTTCGGTCTCAGCCGGAGTGCGCAACTTCCAGACGAGAGGGACCACATGCCAAGTCGCCTACCCAA
This sequence comes from Dendrobates tinctorius, assembly GCF_039654945.1. Lineage (NCBI taxonomy): Eukaryota > Metazoa > Chordata > Amphibia > Anura > Dendrobatidae > Dendrobates > Dendrobates tinctorius. Next base: position 193,884 of record NW_027362289.1, read on the forward strand.
GTCGGGGAACCAGAGAAACAACTGCTTTCTATCGGGGTAGAGAGACGACACTCTCTCAAGTACATTCTGCCAGAGGTGCGCATTCCTATGTATTTGCATTGCGGGACAACGTCCCCACTTTAAGGGGACGAAGTCGGAACTGTACCCGGCCTCAAGTCACTGTAGGGCGGATGCGGCACCTAGAAAATTCCTCATTCCGGTTCTTTTTCACTTAGTCGTTTTTTTTTTTGGCAAGAATGTACCCCAGGATGGCCAAAAAGCCAAAGCCAGGGACTGAGAACCATCGAGCATGCTCTGAGGGGACATAGTCAGAGGGGGCGTCCGCCTTCCAGAGCCCTCCTTCCCACGAGGACTCCAGATTTGCCCCCCCCCCCCTGACAACAGCCATCGCCTCCAGAGAACCAGGGACCACCGAGGGAGGGTCTGGTCGAAGCTCAGGTACCCAGGATAGCTTCTCCGGCTTGGGCATGGACCGCCAGACAAAGCCGCGGACCATGAACCATCCAGCCTGCTCTGAGGGGACATAGTCAGAGGGGGCGTCCGCCTTCAAGAGCCCTCCTTCCCACGAGGACTCCAGATTTGCCCCCCTGACAGCCATCACCTCCAGAGAACCAGGGACCGCCGAGGGAGGGTCTGGTCAAAGCTCACGTACCCCAGGAGAGCTTCTCCGGCTTGGGCACAGACCGCCAGACAAAGCCGCGGACCATGAACCATCCAGCCGGCTCTGAGGGGACATGGTCAGAAGGGGCGTCCGCCTTCTAGAGCCCAAACTCGGCCACGGACTCCAGATTTGCCCCCCTGAATGCCATCACCCTTCAGAAGACCAGGGACCACCGAGGGAGGGTCTGGTCAGGCTCAGGTACCCCAGGATCGCCTCTCTCACTTGGGACGCACGACCAGCAAAAGTCCCTCCTGGAGCCGTGGAAGTTCAGTCTCGGCCGTATTTTGCAACTTCCACGACAAGAGGGACCACCTTCTAAGTCGCCTACCCGAGCCAGAGAACCATAGGAACAACCGCCATACATCGGGGTAGAGAGAGCCCACTCTCTCCTATATTCTCCCGCAGGTGCGCATTACTATGTATTTGCATTGCGGGACAATGTACTTCAATGAGCGGGACAAAGTCGGAAATGTATCCGACCTCCTGGAACTGTGCGGCTGCTACAGCAGTCAGAAATTCCCCATTCCGGTTCTTTTTCACTTGGATTTTTTTTTTTGCAATTTTTTGCCTAAAACGTATTCCTCCAACATGTACTAGCTCATGACACTTGAAATTTTTGAGCCAATTGATAATAACAGCTTTTTAGAGCTCAAAAACAAAAAAAATTTGAGCGAACAAAAAATGTTCGAAAATGACCTCAGCTCCTGGAACTGTTTTCGGTACACCTCCAGAGAGGCTCCCCTGCCTGGAAGTCTGTCACTGCTCAGCTCGAAATTTTTCTAAGTCCCAAAATTCGGTTTTTCATCCAAAATTCAACTTTCTGCCCAGGATCCACAAACTTTAAACCCAGTTGGGGGACCCTCCCTGGGGGCCCTACAACATACTGAAGCCCCCCTGTGGTGGAAGTAGGGGAATTTACTTATTTTTACACAAAATCACAAAATTCCATTTTTTGTTCGCAAAACACTTTTTTGTCCTCAAGAAACTTTTTTGTCCTCAAAACACTTTTTTGTCCTCGAGAAACTTTTTTGTCCTCAAGAAACTTTTTTGTCCTCAAAACACTTTTTTGTCCTCAAAACTCAATTTCTTCCATAATTCGACTTTCCCCCAAAAAACCACACATTCTACCCTCATGGGAGGCACTCTCCCTCGGGTCCCCACATCATATTGACGCCCCAGAGCGGTGGGAGAAGGGGAAATCTGATTTTTGCACAAAAATCCAAAAATCGCTCTAAGTCCAAAAATCCTGAAAATTTTTCTAAGTCCCAACGGTACTTTCTGAAAAGTGTACCCAGGCCCCTGGAAGCCTCCTAGGTACACCTCCTGAGACTCCCCCCTTCCTGGAAGTCTGACACATCTCGAAATTTTTCTAAGTCCCAAAAACTGGTTTTTGCTCCATAATTCGACTTTCCCCCCAAAAGCCACACATTCTACCCTCATGGGAGGCACTCTCCCTCGGGTCCCCACATCATATTGACGCCCCAGAGCGGTGGGAGAAGGGGAAATTCGATTTTTGATCAAAAATCCAAAAATCGCTCTAAGTCCAAAAATCCTGAAAATTTTTCTAAGTCCCAACGGTACTTTCTGAAAAGTGTACCCAGGCCCCTGGAAGCCTCCTAGGTACACCTCCCGAGGCGCCCCCTTCCTGGAAGTCTGTCACATCTCGAAATTTTTCTAAGTCCCAAAAAATGGTTTTTGCTCCATAATTCGACTTTCCCCCCAAAAGTCACACATTCTACCCTCATGGGAGGCACTCTCCCTCGGGTCCCCACTTCATATTGACGCCCCAGAGCGGTGGGAGAAGGGAAAATTCGATTTTTGCACAAAAATCCAAAAATCGCTCTAAGTCCAAAAATCTTGAAAATTTTTCTAAGTCCCAACGGTACTTTCTGAAAAGTGTACCCAGGCCCCTGGAAGCCTCCTAGGTACACCTCCCGAGGCGCCCCCTTCCTGGAAGTCTGACACATCTCGGAATTTTTTCTAAGTCCCCAAAAATGGTTTTTGCTCCATAATTCGACTTTCCCCCCAAAAGTCACACATTCTACCCTCATGGGAGGCACTCTCCCTCGGGTCCCCACTTCATATTGACGCCCCAGAGCGGTGGGAGAAGGGAAAATTCGATTTTTGCACAAAAATCCAAAAATCGCTCTAAGTCCAAAAATCTTGAAAATTTTTCTAAGTCCCAACGGTACTTTCTGAAAAGTGTACCCAGGCCCCTGGAAGCCTCCTAGGTACACCTCCCGAGGCGCCCCCTTCCTGGAAGTCTGACACATCTCGGAATTTTTTCTAAGTCCCCAAAAATGGTTTTTGCTCCATAATTCGACTTTCCCCCCAAAAGTCACACATTCTACCCTCATGGGAGGCACTCTCCCTCGGGTCCCCACTTCATATTGACGCCCCAGAGCGGTGGGAGAAGGGAAAATTCGATATTTGCACAAAAATCCAAAAATCGCTCTAAGTCCAAAAATCTTGAAAATTTTTCTAAGTCCCAACGGTACTTTCTGAAAAGTGTACCCAGGCCCCTGGAAGCCTCCTAGGTACACCTCCCGAGGCGCCCCCTTCCTGGAAGTCTGACACATCTCGGAATTTTTTCTAAGTCCCCAAAAATGGTTTTTGCTCCATAATTCGACTTTCCCCCCAAAAGTCACACATTCTACCCTCATGGGAGGCACTCTCCCTCGGGTCCCCACTTCATATTGACGCCCCAGAGCGGTGGGAGAAGGGAAAATTCGATTTTTGCACAAAAATCCAAAAATCGCTCTAAGTCCAAAAATCTTGAAAATTTTTCTAAGTCCCAACGGTACTTTCTGAAAAGTGTACCCAGGCCCCTGGAAGCCTCCTAGGTACACCTCCCGAGGCGCCCCCTTCCTGGAAGTCTGACACATCTCGGAATTTTTTCTAAGTCCCCAAAAATGGTTTTTGCTCCATAATTCGACTTTCCCCCCAAAAGTCACAC
>NW_027362290.1:0-172500 GCF_039654945.1 Dendrobates tinctorius
CTCTTCTCTCTTTCTCTCTCTCTCTTTCTCTCTCTCTCTCTTCTCTTTCTCTCTCTCATCTTTCTCTCTCTCTCTCTTCTCTCTTCTCTTTCTCTCTCTTCTCTTTCTCTTCTCTCTTTCTCTCTTTCTCTCTTTCTCTCTCTCTCTCTCTCTTCTCTTTCTCTTCTCTCTCTTTCTCTCGATCTCTTTCTCTCTCTCTCTCTCTCTCTCTTTCTCTCTCTCTCTCTTTCTCTCTCTCTCTTCTTCTCTCTTCTTTCTCTTTCTCTCTCTCTTTCTCTCTCTCTTTCTCTCTTTCTCTCTCTTTCTCTCTCTCTCTCTTCTCTCCTCTTTCTCTTTCTCTCTCTCTTCTCTCTCTCTCTATCTCTCTCTTTCTCTCTCTTCTCTCTTTCTCTCTTTCTCTTTCTCTTTCTCTTCTCTTTCTCTTCTCTCTCTTCTCTCTCTCTTTCTCTTCTCTCTCTCTCTCTCTCTCTCTCTCTCTCTTTCTCTTTCTCTCTCTCTCTTTCTCTCTCTCTCTCTTTCTCTCTCTCTCTTTCTCTCTCTCTCTTTCTCTCTCTCTTCTCTTTCTCTCTTTCTCTCTTTCTCTCTTTCTCTCTTTCTCTCTCTTTCTCCTCTTTCTCTCTTTCTCTCTTTTCTCTTATCTCTCTTTCACTCTTTCTTCCTCTCTTCTCTCTTTCTCTCTTTCTCTCTCTTTCTCTCTCTCTTTCTCTCTCTTTCTCTCTCTTTCTCTCTCTTTCTCTCTCTCTTTCTTCTCTCTCTCTTTCTCTCTCTCTTTCTCTCTCTTTCTCTCTCTCTTTCTCTCTCTCTCTTTCTCTCTCTCTTTCTCTCTCTCTCTCTTTCTCTCTCTCTTTCTCTCTCTCTTTCTCTCTCTTTCTCTCTCTCTTTCTCTCTCTCTTTCTCTCTTTCTCTCTCTCATTTCTCTCTCTCTTTCTCTCTTTCTCTCTCTCTTTCTCTCTCTTTCTCTCTCTTCTCTCTCTCTTTCTCTCTCTTTCTCTCTCTTTCTCTCTCTTTCTCTCTCTTTCTCTCTCTTTCTCTCTCTTTCTCTCTCTTTCTCTCTCTTTCTCTCTCTTTCTCTCTCTCTCTCTTTCTCTCCGGCTGTCTCTCTCGTCCCCGGTGCTGCGGCTCCTTTAAATGCCCTCCAAGCCGCATCAGGCACTGCATGTACATCCGGTGTCACCGCTGCAGGCCGGATGCGGCGGCCCGGCTTTTCGCCGCACGCTGCCGGACCCCTGACACCGGATGTGTGAAAGAGGCTACTGACACTTTTACTCCAAGGTAATAAGACCGTTAGGTCTCTCCTCTGCTCTGAAACTCCTGTGTTTTAATAAATTGTACATTAGCGTTTTTTTGTGGTTTTTTGTTTTGTACAAGACTTAACTGTATGTGACATATTAATTCCTGGTCTATTTTATTGTCCCTTTTTTTTACAATGTGTTATGTTCCCATTGCCAGTCTATATTTTCTCTTTTTGTTGGAATCTTTGATGCAATGTCTTTATTTTTGTGGATTGTTTTCCTTATTTTATTGTACCCCTTGTGTAAGAGCCGTGAGGATCGAAACGTTGGGTAGCTTACTGGAAAACCTGTGTGTATATACTACAATTGAAGTTGTGGCACTATTCTTTGTCTAGACTGGATGTCTTCGTTTGAATAAAATGTACTTATTTTTTGCAAATCATCAAGTAGTAGTGTGCGGTGGATTTTACCTTTTTTCTGCTCTCGAGGTCCAGACGTGTGGCTGTAGCTGCGACGGTGCGGATGCCAATCCCGGACACACACACACACACACACACACACACACACACACACACACACACACACACACACACACACACACTCTGAGCTTTATATATTAGATTAGATACAATAGTTCAATGCAGTATGTGATGTACATATTTTCATAAGAATTTGGCAAAGATACGAAATGTCCTATAAATGTCTGTTCCTGATCGAAGGATCTCTGTTTTCAGTTGAGATGAATCTGTGCTGATTTTATGCACATGCTCAGTAGTGACCAGTGCTGTGAAGTCAGAGAAATTGATGAGTCGGAGGTTTGGGTTACCGACTACACAGCCCTGGTCCTGTTACAGGAGGGGGTATGGACGCTGCTCCAGTGAGTGCAGCCCCAGCCTCCTGTGATGTGCTGATACAGGAGGGGGTATGGCTGTTGCTCCAGTGAGTGCAGCCCCAGCCTCCTGTGATGTGCTGATACAGGAGGGGGTATGGACACTTCTCCTGTGAGTATCAGCCTAAAACATTTGCACGGCCATACGGATATACCTCTCGGGCCTCAAACTACAACCGAACAAAACAAAAACCACTCCCAATCTCAAGCCTAAAGAATCATAAGGCTACTAGTTGTCAAATAGCTAGCAGGTGGGGAGAATCACCATAATCAGGAGAGGATTTAATACAATAATATACATTTTTATTGCACATATATAATAAAGACAAACAAAGTGCTTAAGGTGAGGTAGAAGAGAAATTAAAGCAACTAAAAATAATGGCATAATACATAGGTGACAAATATAGTGCCAAGACAGAATAAACGTCTCAGGGCTAAAGAACTGCACAGGATCAAATTACTAGTAGCAGTAATTCAAATTCAAAGCACTATAGCACTAAAATAGCGACTCTGGACTTACATAAGGTAAGTAAAAACTAACTAATCATACAGAGTAGTAAAACCAACCAGTATTTAGACAATTAAAGTAAGCAGTATTATCTAGGCATGCTTGGAGTGTCAAAAAAGGGGCCTAAAATATATATATATATATATATATATATATATATATATATATATATATATATATATATATATATATATTATAATATATTCAGCTGCAATCCTAAATAATATTACAAGCTCTGAGTTTACATAAAATTTTTTAATTATAAAATAAGCAAACTGTAAAAGCCGCTAGATAAATAGATAGTAGTACATTTGAATAGACAATATTATTACATACTGGAGGTGCTGGGACAGGAGCCTGTAGTTTAGACAGAGGCACAGATTGTCTGGTTACTCGAATATCATGATAGTATATGCCTATACAGCAGTCTTACAAAGGTAACACCAGACGGTCTGTGCATCTAAGTCCAAGTAATGACCACATGAGTCACAGTGCATAAAGTAATGACGCTAACCGAAATACAATATGCATGGTGAAATACCTTGTGCCATGATTTCGGACAAGTGTAGGAATGTCCGTGAGACACTCTGAAGTCCTGATGTGCGTTTCACCGTCTTTGGTTTAGTCAGGAGGCGTAGTTAAAATGTAAAGGGCATGGAGTTACATATGTGGATCCGTCAGCCAATCGGCACGCATCCCCAGCAAGTTGCCCCGCCTCGTGAAGGAGTAGGCAGGCACGCGCTATGCATGATGAAGGGGAGGACATGCGTCATCACCCGACGTCACCACAGCAACGCGTCCCCTCCACAACACCACTGGCCAGATTCAGCGCATGCATGGGGCGTGTAAGTGTGACGTATGTGGGGACACTGAACATTTATATAATAGGCAATAAATAAGGATAAGTAAAATCTGATATAATATTCGGACTTTCTGTGCTACAATCAAATTCATAAGGCACCTAAAGTGGCCCAAAGTAGTAAAATCGTATTAACACTATACATGTCCAAGAAATCTAATGCACTATAGCATATAATTTAATAACACAAATAGAGATATTAGTTTTATCATGTGTATACACGGTCCCGCAACAGATTGTACTACAACTTGGATATTAATCTCTACAAATGAATATAGGTTTAACCTTTTACATACAGTTTTCAATTTGCAATTGGATTATTAAATCCTAGTTGCGGGATGAAGTTATCTTAATATATCCATTATCTCTATATTAGTGTTCCTATGCATACAGTAATCATATTATGATAATTAGACGGTTAGACAATGATATTATATACAGTATTCTAAGAAGAATAGTGCTATGATGACCACTGAAGTTAAACCTAAATTCATACATATTAAAATCACATTAGCCAGACGATAATATAAAAGAAATTCCTTATTAATGAGGTAAATGATGATTAACAAAAAAATTCTTCATAGTTGATGAGGTAGATAATGATGAATTTTAGTAAACATTCTTCTTGATTAGTGAGAGAGATGAATTTTCTTATAGTCCTCCACATACATAGATGGAATGCTCCACAACGATTATGCCGATGGGCCAAAAAGTGAAGTGTAATGAAAATCAGTACACAACAACAATATCCTATAACAAAAAAAAAAAAAAAAAAAAAAAATATATATATATATATATATATATATATATATATATATATATATATATATATATATATATATACACACACAAAAAAGAAATAAAACAAGCGTCGCCCTAACAAAATAAAATATGATGATATAAGAAGGACTTGAAACTGATGGCCTCATTGAGGCCTTTAGGGACTAGAGTATCAAGTGTGACCATCCATCGTGTTTCCCTTTTGTAGAAGTTTTTTCCTAAGATTACCGTGGCATTGACCAGATCTTGTAGTCATCCCACGTATATCAAGCCGCAAGGACAGCTGGCATGATATACAGCCGCCTCTGTATTACAGGTAATGTGATGTACTATTTTGTAGTTTTTCACCTGTAGAATTCGTAAAAGTTTTTGTTCTAATGATAAAGCGACAGGCTGAGCAGTCCCCACACGGGAAACAGCCACAAGGGGGGCCTTTAGAGTTGCTCAAGAAAGAGCTTTTTGGGGGTATGTAGTGACTCCTACAAAGCATATCCCCCAATGTTTGTGATTTGCGCCATGTTATAGACGGATAGGGAGTCAGTTGTTTCTGTAGATCCTTATCTGTTAGTAATACCGGCCAGTGTTTTTTAAAAATTTGATTGATCTCTGACCAATTTGCATTAAATTTGGTAATGGATCTAGGCAAAAGGCCTTTTTCCCGATTCTTATTGAAGTTTTGTTTTGATAGGAGACTGGTTCTGTTGGTAATAAGAGCACGAGCATAACCTCGAATAATATCCCTATTTGGGTATATTCCTGCACTTGTCCGAAATCATGGCACAAGGTATTTTACCATGCATATTGTATTTCGGTTAGCGTCATTACTTTATGCACTGCACTGTGACTCATGTGGCCATTACTTGGACTTAGATGCACAGACCGTCTGGTGTTACCTTTTGTAAGACTGCTGTATAGGCATATACTATCATGATATTCGAGTAACCAGACAATCTGTGCCTCTGTCTAAACTACAGGCTCCTGTCCCAGCACCTCCAGTATGTAATAAATAATATTGGCTATTCAAATGTACTGCTATTATCTATTTATCTAGTGGCTTTTACAGTTTGCTTATTTTATAATTAACAAATTTGAAGTTAACTCAGAGCTTGTAATATCATTATTTAGGATTGCAGCTGATTATTATATTTATTTTATTATATTTATTTATATATTTATATATATATATGGTACTATTTTAGGCCCCCTTTTTTTTTTGACACTCCAAGCATGCCTAGATAATACTGCTTACTTTAATTGTCTAAATACTGGTTGGTTTTACTACTCTGTATGATTAGTAAGTTTTTACTTACCTTATGTAAGTCCAGAGTCGCTGTTTAGTGCTATAGTGCTTTGAATTTGAATTACTGCTACTAGTAATTTGATCCTGTGCAGTTCTTTAGCCCTGAGACGTTTATTCTGTCTTGGCACTATATTTGTCACCTATGTATTATGCCATTATTTTTAGTTGCTTTAATTTCTCTTCTACCTCACCTTAAGCACTTTGTTTGTCTTTATTATATATGTGCAATAAAAATGTATAATATTGAATTAAATCCTCTCCTGATTATGGTGATTCTCCCCACCTGTTAGCTATTTGACAACTAGTAGCCTTATGATTCTATAGGCTTGAGATTGGGAGTGGTTTTTGTTCGGTTGCACTTCTCCTGTGAGTGCAGCCCGAGCCTTCTGTGATGTCAAATTTGAGACTCTTCACAAATGAAACCTCACAGGAAGTGCAGTTATACACATTTAGGGATTAACAGTATAGGGAGAAGTATAGAGTATTGTGTAATAAAGCAAATCATATAGGGTGTAAAGAGAGATATTGGTGTGACAATCGTGCAGGCTCATTCTGAGCGGCACGATCAAAAGCAGTATGAAAGCGGATACCCTATGGCAATACTCATGATCTGTGCTAGCGCTGATTGTGGGTATTTAACCCCTTCTGATGTAGGTGTCAATAGCAACATCGATCGAGTTGCAGAGGGAGGGAGCGATTTTGCCGATGGTCTTGAAAGATGGCTGCAGGGTTATCCAGGGACGGTGGTCTGTAAGCTCCTGCTCAGCGCAGGAGTTGATCAGCTTCCTCCATGTGTGTGATGCACAGACCTAATACATTGCAAAATCATTTAAGGGTATTAGATCAGTCATCAGGGCAGGGAAAGTTGATGTCCCATACTGGGACAAGGCAAAAAAGTGGGAAAAAAATTGAAAAATATAAAGTCACAAAAACAAAACAACGTGATCTATAAAACTGTCACACTAGGTAACACCTTCTGTGAACACTGTGAAAAAAAAAAAAAAAAAGTGTCAAAAAGTGCTTTTTTTAATCATACCGCTAAAAGTTGTCTAAAACGCTGCCAAAAAGTCATGCAAATAAAAATGGTTTCCTGAAAGCATCATCTTATTCCAAAAAAACAAGCCCACAAAAAAAAACAGCTCCATCCATTGAGAAATAAAAAAGCTATAGCTCTCAGAATATAGAGATTCAAATAATAATTTTATTAAATTGTGTAAAAGCCACAAAACGTAAAAATGATATACGGTAAATGTGGTATTGCTGTAATCATACTGACCCAAAGAAAAAAAATTCTTATCACTTTTAGCACACTGTGAATGGCATTAAAAAAACAAGCAAAAAGCAATTTCTGAATTGCTGTTTTTTTGTTCATTCCACCTTTTAAAAATCGGAATAGAAAGCAATCAATAAAGGTTGTGACCGAAAATGATACCAATAAAAACTTCAATTCCTCTCACAATAAACAAGCCGTAACATGACTCTCAGCAGAAATATTGAAAGATTATAGCTCTCAAAATATGCAAAAACTTTGTTTTTGCCATAAAATACGCATGTTTTGTTTTTTTGTGGCTGCCAAACAGAAAAACAATATAAATCTGGTATCGCTGTAATCACACCCACCCGAAGAATAAAGTCGTCTAATCACTTGTACCACATGAGGACCAGCGTAAAAAATGAAAGCAATTCTTGTTCATTCTGCCTCCCAGAGATCACAGTAAGGGTCAGCTTATATTTATCCTGCGCTGAGCGCCTACACCAGTGTTTCTGTGTAAATATCTGAAATACGTGATTCAGACAGAACCCGCTACTGGAGATTACCTACAATAAGGCAGATGGTGGCTCTGTGGATGCCGTCTGGCTTATGATGCGTCAATGTCAGTCTTTTCAGTGTGCATAAAAGTGCGGTGGACCACAGTTTTGTGCACCTATGAATATGACACCACTGAACAGAGGCCAGACTGAATCCAGAGTAACTCTGCTGCCTTATACTAAAGTGAACGGATCCCTCGGAAGGAAACCCCAATGTAAGTGCTCAGTGTAGAGCGCAGGATAATCGTGACCCAAAATTTTATGTAATATGTTCCCAATAAAAGCTTTAACTCAATCCACAAAAAACAAGCAAGTCTCCACTCATCTGTCATCTGTCAATGGAAATATATTGGGCTTCCACGTAGAGCAAAGGCTCTGGAAAAAGCGCTGTGGCTTCTCACCCTCCCCCAAAAGAAATCTGGTGAATTCTGTGCCCCCAAATCCAAATGTCCCCCAGCCGTTTGAGACCCACACTGTCCCTAAACCACATTTACCTTCCAAGTTTGGCATCTCTGTAGTGATGAGAGCTTAATTTACGGTTCCATGTCTCCGGAAGCATGAGCTAGGCACAATGTACTGGGCACTACAATAGCAGATTAGTTTCCCATCACATGTGGAGTGTCGTACTTTGGAGAAATCGCACAACAAATTGTACTGTCTTATTTTATTCTTTTGCCCGTGGGAAGAATGTATATTTTCATTTTCATGGCTCAACATAATATAATTCTGTAAATACACCTGAGCGTTGAAAGTGCTCACTACACCTCTTGAAATGTTCCTTGAGGGGTGTAGTTTCCAAGATGGGGTCACTTGTGGGGAGTTTCCATTATTTAGGCACATCTAGGGCTCTGTAAACGTGGCAAAGCATCTGCTGTCTATTTTACGCTCCAAAATTCAATTGGTGCTACATCCGTTTAAGTCCTTCCGTGCGCCCAAAGAGTAGTTTTCCCCACATATGAGGTTGTGGCAGACTTGGGAGAAAACTGCACAACAAATTGTGTGGCTTATTTTCTGATGTTACCTCCTTGTGAAAATACAAAAATGTTCATTTAGCCCCAAATGTTTAAAAAAAAAAAAAAAAATTGTAATGTTAATTTCCCTTCCACATTCATTTGCTTCCTGTGACGCACAGAAAGAGTTTATAAACTTCTTGAATGTTGTTTTGAGCACTTTGAGGGGTGTAGTTTTAAAAATGTTACTTTTGGGTATTTTCTGTCACATAGGCCCCTCAAAGTCACTTCAAATGTGATGTGGTCCCAAAAAATAATTTGTAAATTTTGTTGGAATCTTGCGGAAACTTTTAACCCTTCTGACGTCCTAACAAAAGTTTAAAAATTATGCCGATATAATGTAGACATGTGAGAAATGTTATTTATGAATTATCTTGTACATCATGACTAACTGGTTTAACCCCTTCACAATATCTGCTGTACATCTACGGCACAAGTTGTAGGCCGGTGATGGCTGTGCTCCGGCAGGTAATGACTGTTATGCCGCTAATTGTTAACCTGTTGAATGCATATGTCAATCTCTTACAGCAGCATTAAAAATGCGTTGAGATGCGTATGCGTCATTCTCTACGTCCATCAGCTTGCCTGTGACGTGTTTGGGGTCATCGATGGGTTGTCGTGACATGCTGAGGCATCGCTGTATATATCACAAATGATTGGACGATTGCATCAAGTCCCCTAAGTCGACTAGCGGTAGCAAAGTAAAAGTTTTAAAAAAATATGAAAAAAAATAAAAAACCTAAGTTCAAATCTCCCCCTTTCTTTTCCCCTATTGAAAATAGATATTTAAAAAAAAAAAAAAACAAAAAAACCAAGTACACATATGGTATTGCCGCGTTCAGACAAGTCCGATCTATCAAAATATAAAAATTAACCCAATTGGTAAACGCCATTTTCGATAAAAATTCAAGAACATCAAAATCACAATTTTTGGTTTGCCGCAATTCCACAAAAAAGCTATATTAAGCAATCAAAACGTCACCTCTATCCCAAAATGGTACTAATAAAAATGTCTTCTTGCCCTGCAACAAATAAGTTCTCACACAACTCCATCGACCAAAAAATAAAAATGGTACGGGTCTCTGGAAATACTGACACAACTCCCAACATTTTTTTTTTTTTCCACCACTAAATTAATAACAAAAAAAACTAAACCTGTTTGGCATCACTATAATCATATTGATGAGAATCATGTTGCAAGTTCATTTTTACCACAAATGTACACTGTAAAAACAATTCCCCAAAAGCTGTTAGAATTGAGTTTTTTTTTTTTGTTTCCACAATTTCACCACACTTGGATTTTTCCCCCATTTTCCAGTACACTATGTGGAAAAATGTATGGTGTCATTCAAAAGTACAACTTTTCCTACAAAAATCAAGCCGTCATATGTCTGTGGACAGAAAATTAAGGCTGTTCGCTTAAAAAACACATACAGAACGCACTCCATGCATTCCTATGGCATTCTGCACATGCTGTCCTAATGCTGCGATTTTTTTTTCCCGTGGCGGAATCACATCGCGGAAAAAAACGCAGCATGCTCATTCTTTTTGCGGAATCGCCGCAATTCCGGAAAGAATTGCCGCGATTCCGCACCCATAGGAATGCATGAGATCCGCTTACTTCCCGCATGTGGCTATGCCCACCATGCACAAAGTGAGCTGCTCATGTGAAGGTGGTACCCACGGTGTGGAGGAGAGGAGACTGTCCTCCAGGCCCTGGGTACCATATCCCTGTTAAAAAAAAAAAAAAAAAAAAAAAAAAAAAAAATAAAAAAAAAATCGGGTTATGTTCACCTTCCGGCGTCCCGCGCAGCCTTCCCGGGCCTCAGCGATGCTCCCGTTCCCAGTAATGCCTTGCGAGACCTTTGATGACGTCGCGGTCTCGCAATAATGTAGCTGTCCCTATTCCTCGTGAGACCGCTACGGGAAAAACGTGAAAAAAGTGCAAAAAATGCGGAAAAAGACGCAAAAAAAACCCCCACGCGTTTTTCCTGGGAAGAAGTGCGTTTTTTTTTTTTTTTTTGCATTCGTGGGCACATAGCCTTAGTGTTATGGCTCTGGGAAGAAGGAGAGGGGAAAAAATGGGGACGCAAAACCTGAAATTGACCGCGGCGTGATGGAGTTAAGGATCTAAAAATTGAAAGTTTGAAAACGGCAACATTTTCACAAACGCTAAAAATTTACCACTAACATAAAGTACAATGTGTCCTGGAAAAAACAAACAAACTCTGAATCAGTGATATGTTGGTATTAGAGTTATTACGTGATAAAGTGGCACTAGTAAAAATAGCAAAATTTGGTCTAGTCATGAAGGTGAAAACGAGCTGGAGGTCTGAAGGGCTAAACAAGGACTGACGACTCTCCTGAATTCTATTCTTCATGACATATGAACTTTGAAGCCTCTTTTCTTAATCTCTGTGTTGTGCTATTCCTCTTTTATTTCCTCCATGAAATATATGAATGACTGAATGTAACCAGTTTGGGGGGGGTTCTTACAAAGGTGATGGTGTAAAATAAATTAAACGTGTGTACAGTCATTGCTGACTCTGTAAGGACACACTTTCGACAAGAAAAACTAGTGACAGCCAGCTGTCAGCTTGTTCATAAATATTATTCAGGAGGGATTACAGGAACAGCAGCACAGTTTTTGTAAAAAAAAAAAAAAATAAAGATGCCTTCTCAGTTATATGGTTTACATGTCTTTAAAAAATGGACAAGTCTGGAGAGGTGATTGATCCTCTATGAAGAATAAGAACGTAATTGGTGAATTTATTGATGTGTACTAGCTGAAGAGCCCGGCGTTGCCTGGGCATAGTAACAAACTGGTTAGTTATAACAAATTCTAATGATATTGCACATAAAAACATTTCACATCATATATTCAACACTACAGATTTGCAACACAAATTAACTAAACGATTACCCAAGTATTGATAGTATTTTATTTTCAACTCATTCAAGAGCCTTTTTTTGATAAAACAAAATTTTTGGTTTTTCCTTTCGGTGCAAAGATGAACAGATTTTTGGCAGTTCCAACTCTTGAACGGACCACGTAAAGTTGACCATGAGAAAAGCATGGAGATTGCAAATCGATCCCTACTACTTTCAATGACTGTCCCTGAGCATTAATGGACATTGCAAATAGCTGTTGAACTGGGAACTGGAGGCGTTTAAAATCAAGAAACAAATCAGATGGAATGAGTGGAATTCTTGGAATGAAAATGTCCTCTCCTTTGGCACATCCTGTTTCTGAGCTATGTATCTAACCCTATCCTGTGTGACAATGTCTGCTGAGCTGTATACCTAATCCTCTCCTGTGTGATACTTTCTGCTGAGCTGTGTATCTAATCCTATCGTGTGTTACTGACTGCTCAGCCGTGTATCTAATCCTGTGTGATACTCACTGCTGAGCAGTGTATCTAATACTATCCTGTGTGATACTGACTGCTGAGCTGTGTATCTAATCATATCCTGTGTGATACTGACTGCTCAGCCGTGTATCTAATCCTGTGTGATACTGACTGCTGAGCCATGTGTCTAATCCTCTCCTGTGTGATACTGACTGCTGAGCTGTGTATCTAATCGTATTCTGTTTGAACTGGAAACTCGAGGCGTTTAAAATCAAAAAACAAATCAGATGGAATGAGTGGAATTCTTGGAATGAAAATGTCCTCTCCTTTGGCACATCCTGTTTCTGAGCTGTGTATCTAACCCTATCCTGTGTGATAATGTCTGCTGAGCTGTGTACCTAATCCTCTCCTGTGTGATATCCTACTTTCTGCTGAGCTGTGTATCTAATCCTATTGTGTTACTGACTGCTGAGCCGTGTATCTAATCCTATTCTGTGTGATACTGACTGCTGAGCCGTGTATCTAATCCTATTCTGTTTGATACTGACTGCTGAGCCATGTGTCTAATCCTCTCCTGTGTGATACTGACTGCTGAGCTGTGTATCTAATCCTATCCTGTGTGATACTGACTGCTGAGCTGTGTATCTAATCCTATCGTGTGATACTGGGCTCCCCCTGCAGTCTGTGTCAGAGGGTGGTCTGTGTTGGCACGGTAATAAATTGTGTTATTTCCAGCTTTACAGAAGGACGAAAACACCATAGAAATGATAAGAATAGGCAAAATTGTTTGGTGAATTGGAACGTGCGGGGTTAAAATTTTGCCTCACAACATAGCCTATGATGCTCTCGGGGTCCAGACGTGACTGTGCAAAATTTTGTGGCTGTAGCTGCGACGGTGCAGATGCCAATCCCGGACACACACACACACACACACACACACACACACACACACACACCTTCATATGTTAGATTACAGTTTGTGATATGATGCAGCTTGTATTATGTCTCTGGGTCCAGCATAAATAATGCAGCTGTATAGGGCAACCTTTATTCTGCATGTGGTACAACTACTATAGGAGGCCATAACCTGCGACTGTGCGGAAGCCTGATGTCTGTGATATCCGCTCATTGTAGCAGCTAAACACTTGTTTTATTCTGACCGCTGTCTTTTTTTTTTTTTTTTTAGGATATCTCTGCGCAGGAAAGCAATCTCCTAGGGGCCTTCTGTGACATGAATGTAAGTGTATTATGATCATTATATTAAGTACGTTCAATATCAGTGCAGACGTATAGAGACATGTCAGAAATTGACATTTGTAGTGTTGTGCGGCAGGGTCCCCCCACTTGAAATAACTGAGCGCTGGAGTATGAATGTGTCACTGTTGAAAGATCTGCAATTAAGGGTAGATGGTATAGAAGTGGCTGCCTCAACTTCGTCTTGATTTCCACCTAGCAATAAGCAGCTCAGAGAAAAATATACAGAGCGAAGTCTAAAAAATAAATTACCTATGTGTTTTTCACATTTTCAGTGAACAGTGACTGTCAGAAACTTTTGCTGCTTAAAAGGGTTGTCCACTCCAAATCAACAAGTCTGCAGTCAAATGATTGTTATTGTTGCAGTAGTTAATCACATATTGCAGCTACCTTAAATCATCAGTGAGTGCCAGGGTACCTTTCCTAATTTGCTGTGTCCCAATGGACATTTACCAACTACCAATGCCTAAATAAGGAAAGGTGAGACACGTATTACCTGAATTCGTGCTGTAGAAAAAGGTATACGCCAAATGGACTTACGATTTGAGGGAAAGTTGGGTACCTTGATTTTAAGTGGTGTTGAACAATACTGCAATATATGTAACTTGTGCTGCAATGTGTCCATACAGTAGTTTTCTCCCACATATGGGGCGTCAGCGTACTCAGGACAAATTGGACAACAACTTTTGGGGTTCAATTTCTCCTGTTACCCTTGGGAAAATAAAAAAAGTTGGGGACTAATTGATCATGTTTGTGGAAAAAATACGATTTTTTTTATTTTCATGCCCGGGCATTATAAACTTCTGTGAAGCCCTTGGGGGGGGGTTCAAAGTGCTCACCTCACATCTAGATAAGTTCCTTAGGGGGTCTAGTTTTCAAAATGGGGTCATTTGTGGGGGGTTTCCACTGTTTGGGTACATTAGGGGCTCTCCAAAGGCAACATGACACCCGCAGACCATTCCATCAAAGTCTGCATTCCAAAACGTCACTACTTCCCTTCCGAGCCCCGACGTGTGCCCATACAGTAGTTTTCTCCCACATATGGGGTATCAGCATACTCAGGACAAATTGGACAACAACTTTTGGGGTCCAATTTCTCCTGGTACCCTTGGGAAAATAAAAAAATGGTGACTAAAAGATCATGTTTGTGGAAAAAATACAAATTTTTTATTTTCACGCCCGGGCGTTTTAAACTTCTGTGAAGCACTGGGGGGTTCAAAGTGCTCACCACACATCTAGATAAGTTCATTGGGGGGTCTAGTTTACAAAATGGTGTTATTTGTGGGGGGTTTCCACTATTTAGGTACATCTGGGGTTTTCCAATCGCGACATGGTGTCCGATCTCAATTGCAGCCAAAAACGTCAAATGGCGCTGCTTCCCTTCCGAGCTCTGCCATGCGCCCAAATAGTGGTTTACCCCCACATGTGGGGTATCAGCGTACTCAGGACAAATTGCACAATAACTTTTAGGGTCCTGTTACCCTTGGAAAAATAAGAATTGAGGGTGAAAAGATCATTTTTGTGGAAAAAATATGATTTTTTAATTGTACGGCTGTATGTTATAAACTTCTGTGAAGCCCTTGTGGGTTCAAAGTTCTCACCACATATCTAGATAAGTTGCATAACCCTTATAATTTCCTAACAAAAAAAAAATTTTGGTTCCAAAATTGTGCTGATGTAAAGTAAACATGTGGGAAATGTTATTTAAGTTTTTTGTGTGCTGTATCTCTGTGATTTAAGGGCATAAAAATTCAAAGTTGGAAAATTGTGAAATTTTAAACGTTTTCGCCAAATTTCCGTTTTTTTCACAAATAAACGCAAGTTATTTGAGTGAAATTTTACCACTAACATGAAGTACAATATGTCACTAGAAAATAATGTTAGAATCACCGGGATCCATGGAAGCGTTTCAGAGTTATTACCTCATAAAGGGACAGTGGTCAGAATTGTAAAAATTGGCCCGGTCATGAACGTGCAAACCACCCTTGGGGGTTAAGGGGTTAAAGTATATTTTCTCAGAAATGTTGGATCTCAAAGTCTGTGTGCCCATGTTGCATTTTTTATGCGCTTCCGCCACGCTTTTGCCACTGCGGAAACGCTTAAAAAACGCATTCCCATGGGATTCCGCAGTTGCTGTGTCAATGCTGCTGATTTTACCGCTGCGAAATCGCATAGCGGTAAAATCCGTAGCATGTCCATTAATTCTGCGGTACCATAGCATGACCGCTACATCAGAGGTCATTCGCGCAATGCATCCCTGGGATCGGAAGTTGCTGGCAGTGCCGTGTGCACCGCTTAGGACTCCAGGGGCCAACAGAGGGTAAGTATATCCCTATTTTTATTTTTAATTTTTATTTTTAAAATTCTATCTTTTGCTATTGATGTTGCATAAGCAGAATCAATAGTAAAAAGGTGGTCATACTTGTCAAGCACTATGCTTGACAAGTGTGACTAACCTGTCAATCACTTTTCCAAGCGATGCATCAAATCGCTTGGAAAAGTGCAAGCATTCTGCAAGCTAAAAACGCTTGCAAAACGCTTGTGTTTTGCGGTAAAATGCTTGCGAATTCCGCATATGTTTTACCTGAGGCAGGGAGCTGCGGAAATTCTGCGGACAGTTCCGCAGCATTTCTGCAACGTGGGCACATAGCCTAAAGTATATGAAAAAAAAAATACACAAGCGCCACATTTGCACAGCCAGGCTCTGATTCATGCTGCCTGCGGTTTGGGCAGCCTCAGTCAGGTGACAGGTTCCCTTTGAAGGACTATGTTCATAATCTACCACAGTATCTCACTGAAGTGCAACCACATAAGCCCATTAAAACTGAGAGGAAAACAAATGTCTCAAGAGAGTCAATATCTTAATTTTAAGGTCTGTAAAGCAGCGGTAGCACTGTACACAATGAAGAGGCAGTGACCCACAAAATTCAAACAAAAAAGTCTCTTTAATGTGTTATCTTCAAACTTAAAAGTCCAATCCACCCAAATGCATAATTTCAGTGCATATAATTAGTATCCATTTCACCATTTGCAGAACATATATATTATACGGCATCCTTCTTTTTATAGACACTAAACACGTCAGTCTTCCTCTGACGAGTTCCCGTGGGTTTCTATGCGCCGTATCCAAGACTCTATTCACACAGCAATACGTGTTGCAGGCACTACACACGCTAGTCCTCCTATTTCCCATGGGCGTCTTGCACCGCTGCATCACAGTCTCTTTACTCACACAGCGGTACAGTGTCCAGGATATCCTCCGGATCGCAGCCGGGCACCATATACACCTGTTCAGCAATCGTTAGACACGTCAGTCGTCTTTTGGGCACAGGACATCCACCTCTGGTTCACCTCCGGGCACAGGACTGTCCATATCCAAGACCAGTCACCGTGGACGACTTGCATCTTTGTATACACTGTGGGTTAACAGGCCTCACTCTGGTCCTGACATACCCGAGACTCACTAAGCACTCACTAAGACCTCACTCACTCCTCACTAACTCTTTCCTACAGGGCTTTTATCACAGCAACCTGTGGCTTCCAGCCACATGTAAAACCTGGGTCCAGAATGGAACAGACTGCAACACTATCATACTGCAATCTGTGTCAAAGACAACATCCAGAGCAGGCTTTTCCTACCTCTGTCTTGGACATTAACATGTCCAAGACTAACACATACTTTTATTATTAGTCTGCATTTCAGTCACAGCTACACCCGTGACTGCCATTCACACCTATGGCCTTCGAGCATATCCTGGGGAGACTACACAGCGACCCCTATCTTGTGACATCGGTCACTGCTTCCCCACTGCATTCCCAACTACGCCTGTGACCGCAATGCATCCTCAATGCCTCGATACGCCTCTGTGCGTATCCTGGGGAGAACACACAGCGCCCCCTAGCGGTAACAGGGGTCACTGCCTCACAGGTCTCATGTAAATATATTTGGGGGGGATTATGCAAGTCTCTAATGCATTTTAACCCTACTAACTCCTTGCTGTATATGGATGTAACTGTATGTCTGCACCTTGGTCAGAATGTGGAAGCAGGCTCAAGAGCCAAGTTCACTCTACATGAGGCTGATGACTGCTTGTTACATTGCTGCAAATGCTGGGAACCAATGGGCTACTATGGCCAAGGGGAACCTGCTGAAGGTCGCGATCACTACCACATTGGCACGCCTGTGAATCCAAGCCATAAAAGGATCTCTGGCTCAATGCCCCCAAGGGACTCAAAATAATAGAGTTAAAAAAAAAAATAAAAAATAAAATAAAATTGATAGAGTGAGTGTGCAGTAATCATTCCCTAGCACAATGATGTTCAGAGTGTGTGCTATTGAGTGATTACAGAATAGTCACTGTTTAAGGAGCAGTGGCTATAATCACTTCCCGGAGGACCCCGATGGCTGGAAATGAGCAGCTGAAGACAGTAAAATGTCATTTTCTCCCAGTAGCCGCCTCTTTGGAAAGGCAGCCAGGCAAGTTAGGCTAGTTTCACACTAGCGTTTTTGAGCGCAGCGACGGCCTGCGCACGGCCGCCGCTAAGCCCCGCCCCCTGCCGCGCCTCCGCCGGTAGCTCCGCCTACCGGCGCATGACGCTGCATGCGCCCTGCGTCCCCTATCTTTATCACTGGGGGCGCAGGCCGTGCGCAGTATGCGTTTGGCGGCGCATGCGCCTTTTTGACGGTGCGCCGGCGCAACCAAACTGCAGCAGGTTGCAACCTGAACAAGGAGCGGGCAACACTCAGTATACTAGTATATCATTTCATATTGATGAAAATCACAATTAAGTGACAGTGTTACTCATACTTTAATAAAATAAAAAAATAGCTTATTTCCACATAATATAAAATTTGACAAACATATACACAGGGTTGCCTCAAACCAATTACCACCTAAGCAAGGAGAACAGCTACAGCAACATGGAAAAGATAAACAGTAAATTAATTTAACCCCTTCACCCCCAAGGGTGTTTTGCACGTTCATGACCGGGCCAATTTTTACAATTCTGACCACCGTACCTTTATGAGGTCATAACTCTGGAACGCTTCCATGGATCCCGGTGATTCTGACATTTTCTCGTGACATATTGTACTTCATGTTAGTGGTAAAATTCCATTCAAATAACTTGCGTTTATTTGTGAGAAAAACGGAAATTTGGCGAAAATTTTGACAATTTCGCAATTTTCCAACTTTGAATTTTTATGCCCTTAAATCACAGACATACGGCACACAAAAAACTTGATAACATTTCCCACATGTTTACTTTACATCGGCACAAGTTTGGAACCAAAATTTTTTTTTTGTTAGGAAGTTATAAGGGTTAAAAGTTGACCAGCGATTTCTCATTTTTACAACACCATTTTATTTTTAGGACCACATCACATTTGAAGCCACTTTGAGGGGTCTATATGATGGAAAATACCCAAAAGTGACACCATTCTAAAAACTGCACCCCTTAAGGTGCTCAAAACCACATTCAAGAAGTTTATTAACCTTTTAGGTGCGTCACAGGAATTTTTTTTTAATATTTTTAAAAAAAAATGAACATCTAACTTTTTTTCACAAAAAAATACTTCAGGTTCAATTTTTTTTATTTTACCAAGGGTAACAGGAGAAATTGGACTGCAAAAGTTATTGTGCAATTTGTCCTGAGTACGCTGATACCTGATATGTGGGGGGGGGGGGAACGACTGTTTCGGCGCATGGCAGAGCTCAGAAGGGAAGGAGCGCCGTTTGACTTTTTCAATGCAAAATTGGCTGGAATTCAGATCGGACGCCATGTCACGTTTGGAGAGCCCCTGATGTACCTAAACAGTGGAAACCCCCCACAAGTGACCCCATTTTGGAAACTAGACCCCCCATGGAACTTATCTAGATGTGTGGTGAGCACTTTGATCCCCCAAGTGCTTCACAGAAGTTTATAATGCCCGGGCGTGAAAATAAAAAAAATCATTTTTTTCCACAAATTATATTTTTGCCCCCAATTTTTTATTTTCCTAAGGGTAACAGGAGAAATTGGACCCCAAAAGTTGTTTTGCAATTTGTCCTGAGTAGGATGATACCCTATATGTGGGGGTAAAACACTGTTTGGGCGCATGGCAGAGCTTGGAAGGGAAGGAGCACCATTTGACTTTTTCAACGCAGAATTGGCTAGAATTGAGATCAGACGCCATGTTGCATTTGGAGAGCACCAGATGTGCCCAAACAGTGGAAACCCCCCAATTCTAACTCCAACCCTAACCCCAACACATACCCCTAGCCCTGGCCCTAGCCCTAATGGGAAAATGGAAATACATTTTCTTTTAATTTTATTATTTTTCCCTAACTAAGGGGGTGATAAAGGGGGGGTTGATTTACTATTTATAGCGGGTTTTTATGTTTGGCAGCTGTCGCACGCTAAAAGACGCTTTTTATTGTAAAAATAGTTTTTGCATCACGACATATTGAGAGCTATAATTTATCCATATTTTGACCCACTGAGTCATGTCAGGTCTTATTTTTTGCGGGACGAGTTGACGTTTTTATTGGTATCATTTTCGGGCATGTGACATCTTTTGATCGCTTTTTATTCCGATTTTTGGGACGCAGAATGAACAAAAACCCAGCGTTTCATGAATTTCTTTTGGGGGGTGCGTTTACACCGTTCCGCGTGCGGTAAAATTGATAAGGAGGTTTTATTCTTCGGGTCAGTATGGTTACAGCGATACCTCATTTAGGTCGTTTTTTTATGTTTTGGCGCTTTTATGCACTGAAAACAATTTTATATAAAAAAATAATAATTTTTGCATCGCTTTATTATGCGAGCTATAACTTTTATTTTTTTTGCTGATAATGCTGTATGGTGGCTCGTTTATTGCGGGACAAGAAGACTTTTTCAGCGGTCCCATTGAAATTAATATGCGTCTTTTTGATCGAGCGTTATTGCACTTTTTATGTTTGGCGGTATGGTAAATCATTATTTTTTGCTTAGTTTTTTATTTTTATTTAAGGGATTCGCTAAAGGGGTTAACTAGTGGGACAGTTTTATAGGGCGGGTCGTTACGGACACGGCGATACCAAATGTGTACTTTGTTTTTTTTTTTTATTTTTTTATTTACAAAAAATGAATTTATTAGGGAATATATATATTTTTTTAATTTATCTAGCGATTTATTTTTACACTTCTTTTTTTTTTTTTAACTTTATTACATTGTCCCAGGGGGACTTACCTGTCATGTGACAGATCGCTGATCTGTCACATCACAGGCACTGCACAGGCTTTCCTCATGCCTGCGCTTTGCAGTCAGTGAGGAAGTCGGCTCCCTGCAGGCCCCCGAAGGTCCCCATTGCCATCTTGGTTTCGGGGACCTGCAGGGATGGAGCCCCCCCCCCCCCGCAGCAGCGCTGCACATTGCGCTGCCGTGGGGGGCTCAGGGAAGCACGGAGGGAGCCCCCTCCCTGCCGATGCTTCCCTTTAACCCCTGGTACACCGCGATCGTGTTTTATCGCGATGTGCAAGGGGTTAATGTGTCGGGGGCAGTCAGTGACCGCCCCTGACACATTGTGCTGGGTGTCAGCTGTGATAATCAGCTGACACCCGGCCGCAATCCGCGGCGCTCATCACGTGGGCGCTGCTGATCGCTGTGACGTACTATCCCGTCCCTGGGAATTAAGTCCCAGGGCACATGGACGGGATAGTATGTCACATGACAGAAAGGAATAAAAATATCCGTCTGGGGGCCATAGTTTGAGACGAGACTACTCCGGATCACCCTCTGACTGACTTTTCTAAGTGCAGGTGAATAACTGGTTTATCCCATAGCGAGAGACCTGTCAATTATCTAGAGCGGTGCAAACAAAAGCTGTCTGTGCACATAGCCAGGCTAGTCTGGCTTACAGTTATGGTTCCTGGCCTTATCTATAAAGTTTATTTTCTCAAATGCTGGAGAGTTTCAGAGCGAAGTATACTTGTCTGCTTTTGTGCGGCCAGGTTCTGCTTCGTGAACAATAAGGCCCCGTCACACATAACCATGCACCAGCGAACCAGACAACGATACGACCTTGTCAGGATCGCTGGTGCCTCGCTACATGATTGCTGGTGAGCTGCCAAACAGGCAGATTTCACCAGTGATCAGGACCAGCGAGGACGCGGGTATCAAAGGTAAATATCGGGTAACTAAGCGCGCGCGGCACTTAGTTACCCGCTGTGTACCTTGGATACCAGCTCCCACCGCGAGCATGCAGATATCCAAGGTACACAGCGGGTAACTAAGCGCCGCGCGTGCTTAGTTACCCGATATTTACCTTGGAGACCAGCTTTCAGTGGCTGCTTACAGCGCTGGGAGCTCGCTGATCGTTGGTCTCCTGCTGGCCAGCACGCATCGCTGCGTGTGGTAGCGGGAGAGCAACAGTCAAAAAAAAGGCCCAGGACATTAGAGCACGATCAGCGATACCCGGGGGGGGGGGGGGGTGTCGCTGATGCGTGCCATACACAGCGAGATCGCTGATGCATCACAAAATCAGCGCTCTCGCTGTGTGTGACGGGGCCTATAGAAATTGCAGGGCAGCAATATGTAGGTAGTGCTTGCAAGTATGCCAAAAAGGGGATGATCCCAATCCTCCATACGAGCCGAAGGTGAAGAAAACATCAACGGCATCCACGGTATCAAAAAGTATTTTCTGCTTTATTGATGCATCTCACAGTACAGGGAGACTGCAACATTTCAGATTTACAAGTTTTACATCTATCTCAAGTCATGGCCTCTATTATGTGATGTATTAATACAGATATTTTTTGTTACCGTAAATACTGTTGTCGCTTTTGCAACCTTAGTTTCTGCTTCATGGGCAGCATGATAGATGACTGCTATGTAAACAGATTTTTGCTACCCCACCTGAGAGCAGCACAATATAGGGGCAGAGAGACCCTGATTCCAGCTCTGTATAATCCACCCACACCACTGATTGGCAGCTCACAGTGTACACAGTTGCTAATTAGTGATGGGGATAGTCTACAGGGCCCATCAATATGGAGGACTGCATGGCAGCATGTTTACTAGTCCTCTAGTCTCTACTGATAATCTCATGCTGATAAGTGATTTATCACACCTTCAGCAAGAAGCCCAGTAAAGGTACTGTCACACTTAGCGATGCACCAGCGATCCCGACCAGCGATATGACGCGGTCAGGATCGCTGGTACATCGCTAAGTGGTCGCTAGTGAGCTGCCACACAGGCAGATCTCACCAGCGTCATCACAGGGGTCGGGGGTCGCTACTTACTTGTCACACTAGGCGATCCTGACGTCCTCCCGCCAGCGTCCACGCTCGTCTCTCCACAGGAAGCCCAGCAAGAAGCAGACGGCGAGAAACGGTCCAGGACGTTCTCGCGCGATCAGCGATAATCAGCGGGGGAGCGGGTCGGAGGCAAGTATCAGACATGGCGATATCGCTAGCAATATCGCTGTAAAGTCACAAAACCTGTGACGTTAAAAGCGATATTGCTAGCGATCTCTTAGTGTGACAGGCCCTTAACACGTTGCTGGAGTCAGGGTCTCTGTCTTTACATTATGTAATTCGGTTCTACTGAAGTTTATACTGTGGCTTTTTTTTTCTTTTTGCCACCATTTTGTTCCCCCTGTCAGTGTATTCCTTTTTGTATTGTCTAGTACATTGTTTCCTGCTTTTCTTTCAGGATGTAGAAGTCCCGCTGCACCTTCTCCGTTACGTCTGTCTGTTCTGTGGAAAGAATGGGCTTTCTCTAATGAAGGATTGCTTCGAATATGGATCTCCTGATTCTCTTCCCTTTTTAATTGCTCATGCATTCATCACTGTTGTGTCCAATGTAAGTTGACAGTCATGTTAGGCTTTTACTCTGACTTGCATGTGATCTGCGTTTTCAAGATAGAACCGTACAAGTAAGAAATCCAAATATTCCATAGCGGGGTATCATTAGAGTTTGAATTATTTGTCATTAATTAACGTGCCAGCAGTGGAAAAATTCTTAGTTGTAGAGGTAAAACATTCTTTTCTGACTGGTGGAAATCTCACACCGGTTAAAACATTGATGTTCCAGTATCTGAGACGTTTCATATACAGAAGTTAGTTATGTTGTTTTAACCCCTTAATGAACTTTGACATATATATTTTTCACAGGTTGGATGTGGGTGTATGGAGCAGACTTTGCTCCATAAACATCTGCCTCTACAGCAGCGACCAGAGCTAGCTCTGATTGCTGCAGTTTACCCATTTAAATGCTACTGTCATCTTCTGACAGCGACATTTAAATAGTTTGAAATTTGTTTTCACATAATTGGGTCAGGAAGCCATTCACTCGCTCCATCCCCTGTAACACAATTGTCGGGTGCAGAAGGATTAGGATAGCAGCCGAGGGCCTACTGAAGACCCCATTGAAGACATTTTGGTACAGCAAAGGCTGTGCTTCATAGATAGAGTTGAGGGAATTTGTAAAAATGCGGTTCCGATTATGATCGGCGACGAATATTGTTTTGGCAATATTTGCCGAGCACAGCCGACTGTCATTGGAGTTAATGGGAGTAGAAATGAACTAATATGATCGGACCCGATCATCAAACACAAATTCGGCATGAACAGGTTATAAATATGGCAGATTCAGATTCGACGACCGATTCCGAGCATATTCACTCAACTCTATTCATAGATAATTTTTTTTTTTTTTTAAATCAGATGATTATTTAAAAGTTGTCAGCATGAAACTTTGACAATACATTTAACTTTAGCATATAATATAAACCATGTTCAACCTGACAGGCGATATAACTGTACTTACATCCTAAATCCTCTACCCTCCCCCCATCCACCCTAACCCCATCCCTTTAAATCATTCATAGATAATTTTTATTATATATTGTAGTACTAGCACCTTCAGTTCACTAAATGGGATAAAGAAAACATGTTAAATGTACTTAAATGTAGTTAAAAAAATAAAAATAGTTACAAAATAAAAAATTAGATCACCCAATTGTACCAATCCGGAAGTTAAAATAAACAAATAAAGCAATTTTGGTATTGCCTTGTGGAGAAATCTGGTCTATCAAAGTATAAAGGTAATTTACCCATACTATAAATACCATGCCAGTAAAAAAAGAAAAACATAATTGCCTGTTATTCTGTCACAGCATCTTTGAAAAAATGCATTAATGAGTGTTCCAAGTAGCGCAAAATTTTACCAATAAATACATCAGCTTGTGGCACAAAAAACCAGTCCTCACTCTGCTCCTTCAATGGCAAGTCTTTTTTTTTTTTTTTTAAGCAATAAGATATACAGTATATAAATTGTACTGACCTACAGAACTATGTTGGCAGATCATTATTTACATTAAATACTGTAAAAATGAAACCCCAAAAATCAATGGAGATTTTTTATTCTCCTTTTAATTCAATTGGAAGTTTTCCAGTTAAATTTTATGTTAAAAATGAATGCTGTGTTAGTGCAGGGATTTCTGCGCGTGGAGCTCATACTTGGATCCTGAATAAATCAAGATGTTTTGAAAATCTTTCCATTTTTTTATTTGCAGTTTAGCATGTTTTTCTATCATTTGATCTCCGTAATGCCACATTTTCCTTTTTGATATTACAATGTCAGTGATGATACGTGTATATATTTGTTTAGTCTTTGATCTATCGCCTCAGCGCTTAATCCAATACTTGTATTTAAAATGTATGTTATTTTTCCTTTTATAGATCAGAATATGGCTTCACATCCCAGCTGTTATGCAGCATATTATACCCTTCAGGACCTACGTTATAAGGTGTGTACATATATAAAGCAATTACTTTTTCTTTCATAAACCAATATGTGATAACTTGTAGAAGGTGGGATGACCGCTGGGACACTCCTGGTCTCCAGATTGGGGCTCTGAAATGTCCTCTTGGCATTAATTGGCCTCTGCAAGTGATCGAACACTCAATTAATTTTCTATGGGATTACCTAAAATACCATAGTACTGTGCTTAGATCACCACCTATCTGCAGGGTTTCACCTAAATGATAGCATGCACTTGTTGGGTACAACACATTTTTCTGCTTTTGTGGGAGCCATGGGCACCACTAACAGGCTTAAAGCTAAAGCTTTCATTTGTTTTTCGGGTACTAAATCATGAACCTGCCTTTTATGTAGACTATCAATTGCTTTACAAGCTCTTTAAAGCACCACTCCAATATTTTTTTTTTTCCATTGTAACAATGCAGTGGTGCAACTAATCCAGGTTCCCTGCCCCTAGTAATATTCTTACCAGTTGCCGTCTGTGTTATCGGGGCAGCTCTGTTCAGCCTCCTGGAGTTTGTGACCTGCCGGATCTCTCCAGTGTTGGCCGAGCTGGATGTCACTTTTCAATATTAGTCTTTTAGAGCCAGATTGAGGCTTCCCTAGACTAACAATGATAGCTTTTTTGACTTCTGGTCAGACAGAGGTTTGTGGTTACCAGATGGTGGTGTGGAACCACAGCAGCATGGGGAAGAACTGGAGTTAGCAGCTTGCAAGTATAATGCTAGCGTCAGGTACCTTAGATTAGTTGCACCACCCCAGCACTGAAATGGAAAAAAAAAAAATGCTGGAGTGGTGCTTTTGCTCCATAATTCAACATTTTGACATGACCTTTTTTTTTTTTTTTTTTAAAGGCTGTTCTATTGAAATAAGTTATTTGTTTGCTACACTGGCAGAACAGGGAGCTTTTATCCCTTGCTAGGATGGAGTGGCAATGTGCATATGTGACCTGCGCTCGTTTCAAACCCTATGGGGCTGCCAAGCTTTGCGCTCCGCTGCTTCCTGCAGCTCCATAGGGAATGAATGGGGCAGTGCTGGCCTGCCATGCCATCTTTTTACGAAACAATCACTGACCTCATGGAGACCAGTCAAAAAAAACACTGTGGCAGCCGGCAAAGGCGCTCAATCATTGAAATCCTAGGTGCATTGCTCCCTGGGAAATACGAATATGCAAATAAAGTCTGTGGAGCCTCATTTAAGAGTCTCAAACACGGGACTAGCCAGATCTTCCTCCAGGGAAGGACCCAGCCAAGGAGTGGCTCCTTTCGGAAACCACCATTACCACCATATTAAGTGGCCCTTTAAGTCAATATCTAGCTCTTTATGAGTTTACAAATATGGCAAGGTTAATATCAAGGCCAGGTATCCATCCACAGACAGCTGTTTCGGGGTATTGCCCTTCATCAGTGTGGAGTAGGATTCTGGCTAGTTGGGAGCAATGCCTAGTAGACCAACATCACGAAGCAATCACTGACCTCAGGGAGACCAGTCAAAGAAAAGCCTTTGCCGGCTGCCGCAGTGTTTTCTTTGACTGGTCTCCCTGAGGTCAGGGATTTTGTAGAATATTCAATAAAAGCTGTAACAAGGCAGTTAAAGCACCCTATTTATATTCTCAAGGCTCTGGCTTTCTGCGTTTCATGCAGCACTTACCTTGCTAAATAGCAGCACCCGTGGGACACTGTACTTCTGATAGTCCCCAAGGTGAATACAGATCTATACTGTGTCCACCAGTATATGTGTGCGCTCAGCCAGGCTGCACCTAGTTTTGCTGTAAATGAAATGTAGGAATGTAGATCTCTGAACATGCCTTTGTGGTGATACTGTTTTCTGTTCTGTTCTCCCAGGTATTTGTGTAAACTGTCTGACCAGGATCTACGGCAAAGTGCAGCCCGCAACATGGCTGACCTAATGTGGAGCACGGTGAAGGAGCCCCTGGACACCGCTTTGTGCTTTGATAAAGAAAGCCTTGACTTGGCATTCAAATATTTTATGTCACCCACACTAACAATGAGACTTGCGGGGCTGAGTCAGATAACGGTAAGTGCGCCGTCTTCTCCATCGAAACCTTTGTCGTGCCAGGTTTGCTCTTATACTGGTTGTAATGAATTTATATCCTGGCTTTCTTTTCTAGCAAAATACGTTTTCTCGTTCGCCTTATTGGGGGACACAGAGACCATGGGTGTATGCTGCTGCCACTAGGAGGCTGACACTATGCACAAAAAAAGGTTAGCTCCTCCTCCGCAGTATACACCCCACCAACCGGCAGGAATTTCCTCAGTTTAGCTTAGTGTCAGTAGGAGGTGGACACGGGTCTTTCATTAGACCCTTATCTACCTCGGTGTGCGTCGTTCCTTTTCAGGGTCCCGGAGGGATACAGAGTGAATAGTCACACCTGTAGTCCCACAAGAGACTGAGTACGGCGTGTACTGCCACCCCGTATCCTCATAGCTCTCCACAGCAGGACCAGGAGCTTTGCACAGGTGCGTGCCAGCTATACGGATGGTCCTTACCCCCCCGCCTCCCACCCACTCGCCTACCAGAGCCTGTCGGTCGGACGAGGCGCGGACACTGGGAAAATAGACTCAGACAGCGTTGTATTTACAAGGTATCTTTATTGAAGACACCACTGGAGGATTCTTCGGAGCGGCACAGGGCAGTCCCGCAGGGTCCTCAGCTGCCTGCGCCTCCCGGCAGCCGCCGCACTTTCTATTGCGCCACATGCCAGGCTGCGGCGCGGGCCTTGTTCCCCCCCCCCCCGCCGCCCTCATTCTTATGCGGGCTTATCCTGAGGGCTTTTTTCGGGCGGCGGTTTCTTCTAGGGTGGCCGTTTCTTCTTGGGTGGCCGTGGCAGCGCTGCAGGACTTCCGCGCTGCCCTGCGCTGATAGGAGGCCGCCGATACTAATTTAGTCCCCGGCTTCATTTTGGGCCTACTCGGCCGTCGCGGCCACGCCCCCGCCCTCTGTTATAGGCGGGCTGCTCTCCCGCCCGTTCTAGGACCACCCACCCTCCTAGTCTGTAGCTGGGCAGCGGGCGGTCTTCTCTCCAGGTCAGGCGGCTAGCTCCGTCCTTCTTCTTCTCTCCTGAACCGCGCGTTCCTTTTACCTCAGGCTGCCGCCATCTTTGCAGCCTGTCAGCCGGACGCCTTTGAAGACACCGGGCAGCGGAAAGGGGTTCCTCGTTATCCTCTACTGCGGCCATGCATCTCAGACGAGCTGGGCACATCGCCTTTCGGGCCACCAAAACTGTGAGTAGCTCTGCAACTGCAGACTGACACCCTCCTCTGCCTTCCGGCATCTCCTCGGGGTTCTTTCTCCCGGAACGTGCCCGTCCGCCAGCACAGAGAACTTTCCCACTCCCCTCGGTTTAGACTGCAGTAATCCCATTCAGCCCGATGCCGTCCAGGAACCATCTATTGCGCCACGTGAGTGTGAACCCCCCCATTCCTGGCTAGGCCTCTTCTCTATCACAATCAGTGGCGGACCTGACCAGGGTGTCTCAGTCCCTAGTGGCCGTTCTTGATAAGTTGCCCCTGGACACTTCTGCAAGGTCCAGCAGGTCGCAAGGGGTTCCATCTGAGCCAGCCAGCAGAAGCCGCAAAAGACCCAGGCAGGATCTCCGGCCGGAATCCTCTCCTGGCCTGGTCTCTCCACATTGTCCTTCCCAGCAGTCGCCTTCTCGTGCCTCCTCACCCGAGTCAGGTGAAGCGTTCTCGGATGCGTCATCCGAAGAGATTTTAGAGCTGGATTCGGACCAGGACGCGAACATGAAGGTTTCAGTACAGAACCTCATTGCTGCGATTAACCACACCTTCGAAATACAGACTCCCCTGCGAAACGCTCGGATCAGGAGGTTTCGTTCAGCCGGGCAGTAACACCTTCCAGAGTCTTCACCTCCCACTCTGAGTTTGGCAAGATCCTTACCAGGGAGAGAGAAAATCCGACCAGACACTTTCAAAGAGGGAAGTGTCTCGGCGTGCTCTATCCATTTTCAAAAGAGCTCACCGACAACTGGTCGGCTTCCCCCTCTGTAGACGCTCCCGTGTCCAGACTATCTTAACAACACGGTCCTTCCGATTTCAGGTGTGGCGTCGCTAAAGGATTCTAATGGCAGAATTATAGAATCCCTAGCAAAGTCAGTATTCGAAGCGGCTGCGGCGGCGCTAAGCCCAGCCTTTGCTTCATCTTGGGTAGCAAAGGCCATAGCTACTTGGGCGGAGGATCTCCGCAAGGGCATCCTAGATAAAGCCCAACCGGAGCAATCGGCCGAACTGGCTAACCAGATCTCCCATGCAGGGGATTATCTGCTCTCTGCCTCCTTGGATGCCGCGTCTTGCGCGGCTCAGGTGTCCAGCAACGTGATGACAATCCGGCGTACAATTTGGCTCAAGGCTTGGCAGGCGGATTTGTCTTCAAAAAGTCCCTTACCAATCTGCCTTTTCAGGGAGCACGTCTCTTTGCATCCCAGCTGGACCAGATTATTAGGGACACCACTGGAGGCACAAGTTCCCTCCTCCCTCAGTCCAAGCCTTGTAGGCCTCCGCTAAGGCGTCGGTTTCGGCCCTTTCGGTCTACCAACAGAGGCCGCAGGCACGCCAGGATAGAAAGAAGGTCTCCTTCAGACCCACTCCCTCCTGGCGATCTCACTCATCCCAGGGCAGATCCTCCAGGTCCAGATCTGGTCGGTCCACATCAGCATGACTATCAAGGAAGTCCCGAGGGTCCTTCCCAACTGGGCGGTCGACTCCTTTTCTACAGAGACGTCTGGCTTGCCTCAGTAGAGGACGCTTGGGTCAGGGAAGTTGTATCCCCAGGATACAAGATAGTTTGTTTCTCATCCCCGGGATCGTTTCTTCGAGTCCTTCCAAAAGACCCTGCCTTAGTCCGGGTTTCTTCGCATCCATCACCTCTCTCCTCAGTTCCGGGGTGATTTTGCCCGCTCCCGAATCAGAACGTTTCACAGGGTTTTATTCAAACCTGTTTGTAGTGTGGAAAAAAGATGGTGCAGTTCGTCCCATCCTGGATCTCAAGTTACTGAACAACAGGGTCCGATTGCGTCATTTCAGGATGTAGTCTCTTCGGTCGGTAATCGCTTCCATGGAGGCGCAGGAGTTCATGTGTTCAATAGACATTCAAGATGCCTATCTACATGTTCCCATCTTTCCCGGGCATCAGAGATTCCTGCGTTTTGTGATTCACCAGGACCACTACCAGTTCGTTGCACTGCCGTTTCGGTCTCGCCACCGCACCCAGAGTTTTTACAAAGATCATGGTGGCGTTGATGGCCTTGTTGAGGATGAGAGGTCTCGTTCTTTTTCCGTACCTCAATGACATTCTGATCAAAGCCCCGTCTTTTCACCAGGCTCGCCAAAATCTTACCATCGTCCTCTACACCCTGTCCAATTTTGGGTGGCTCGTCAAGAAGTCCTGCCTGTTTCCGACACAACGCCTGGTGTTTCTGGGCCTATTGTTCGACACTCGTCGATCGACGGTTTTTCTCCCAGAGGAGAAGATAGTTTCTCTGCAGCGAGATGTACGATCGCTGCAGACCACATGACTTCCATCTCTCTGGACAACCATGAAAGTTCTAGGAAGGATGGTGGCGTTGACAGAAGCGATTCCCTTTGCTCAATTTCACTCCAGACCCCTCCAACAAGCCATCCTGTCTCGGTGGAACAGGTCTGTTCTTTCCCTGGATCGTCCAATTCGCCTTTCATACCAGGTCAGGCAGTCCCTCATTTGGTGGCGGACGTCACCTCTCATTGCCCTAGGACGGTCATTCCTTCTCATTCACTGGCAGATTGTGACAACGGATGCCAGCCTCCTCGGCTGGGGGGGGGCAATATTTCGCAATCACACTGTTTAGGGTCGGTGGTCGACTAGACAGCTCTGCCGATCAACGTCGTCGAGATACGGGCGATCTATCTGTCTCTCGTTCACTGGGAGAGACTTCTCAGGGGTCTGCCAATCCGTATTCAGACAGACTGCCACAGCGGTGGCAGATATCAACCACCAGGGGGGGGACACGGAGTGCCTCAGCCCTAGCGGAAGTGTCCAAAATTCTTCACTCGGCAGAGGTTTCAGTTCCACCAATATCCGCGGTGCACATTCCCGGCATGGACAACTGGGCCGCCGGTTTACTCAGCCGCGGGGGTCCCGCGGCGGGAGAGTGGTCCTTGCATCCGGATGTATTTCATCAGCTTTGCCGTCGTTCGGGAACTCCGGACGTTGACCTGCTGGCGTCTCGCCTCAACAGGAAAGTCCCACAGTTTGTATCCAGGGCTCGAGATCCTCTCGCCAGGAAGAAGAAAATCAAAGCAGAAGGAAGTCCAGTCATCCTCATCGCCCCGAAATGGCCCAGAAGGTCTTGGTTCGCAGACATCGTCAACCTTCTCGCGGTCTCCTCCTGGAAGGTTCCAGACAGGGCAGATGTGCAGTCTCAGGGCCCGATTTGCCACCTCAATTCTCGGCCGCTCAATTTGACGGCGTGGCTATTGAGACCAAGGTTTTGAAACGATCAGGTTATTCATACCATGATCTGGGCCAGAAAGCCTATTTCACTTGGTGTGAGGCCAATAACATTCCGCCCATGTCATTTTCTCCCCCTTCTGTCCTGGCGTCTCTTCAGGCAGGCCTTGATGCGGGCTTTGCCCTCAGCTCTTTAAAAGGTCAAGTCTCAGCGCTATCCATTTCTTTCCAGAAGACATTGGCCTCCCGTCCCAGGTCAAGACCTTCCTTCAGGGAGTGGCTCATGCGGCTCCTCCTACCGTGCGCCCGTACAT
Organism: Dendrobates tinctorius; assembly: GCF_039654945.1. Lineage (NCBI taxonomy): Eukaryota > Metazoa > Chordata > Amphibia > Anura > Dendrobatidae > Dendrobates > Dendrobates tinctorius. The sequence goes on from NW_027362290.1 coordinate 31,556, forward strand.
CCATTGGATCTTAATCTGGTTCTCGAGGTTCTGCAAGGTCCTCCCTTTGAACCTCTCAGGGAAGTTTCCCTATCCTTTCATGGAAAGTAGCCTTCCTAGTAGCCGTCACCTCCATCCGGCGCGTGTCGGAATTGGCGGCCATTTCTTGTCGTTCCCCTTTCTTGGTGCTCCACCAGGACAAGGTAGTTCTACGGACTCCGCCTTCTTTCCTTCCTAAGGTGGTGTCCACTTTCCACCTGGATGAGGATATTGTTCTCCCGTCCTCTTGTCCGGGTCCAACTCACCCTCGGGAGCGCTCCTTGAACAAGCTGGACTTGGTCAGGGCAAAGAAGGTCTACCTAGCTAGAACGACTCGTTTGAGGAAGTCAGACTCTTTTCATCATTCCAGATGGGGCGCGGAAAGGTCAGCCAGCCTCCAAAGCTACTATTGCTCGCTGGATCAGGTCGGCAATTTTGGAGGCCTACCGGATCAAGCATCGAGTGGCCCCTCAGGGAATTAGAGCTCACTCTACCCGGGCAGTGGGTGCCTCCTGGACGGTGCGCCACAGAGCTTCCGCGCTGCAACTTTGCAAAGCTGCAACCTGGTCAGCTGTTCACACGTTTGTGACATTCTAGAAGGTCCACACCTACACTTCGGCGGAGGCCAGCCTAGGTAGACGGATCCTGCAGGCAGCGGTGGTGAGTCCACTGGCCTGATGGAAGTTTGTTTCCCACCCCAGAGACTGCTTTGGGATGTCCCATGGTCTCTGTGTCCCCCAATAAGGCGAACGAGAAAACAACAGGATTTTTGGTTTGCTTACCGTAAAATCTGTTTCTCGGAGCCTTCATTGGGGGACACAGCACCCTCCCATGTTCTACAACTCCTGTTCTTATGTTGTTGGTTATGTACAGTTGAGTTGTCTGTTCTGTTTCAATCTATTCTGTTACTTCTCCTACTGCTTTCTCACTAACTGAGGAAATTCCTGCCGGTTGGTGGGGTGTATACTGCGGAGGAGGAGCTAACCTTTTTTTGGGCATAGTGTCAGCCTCCTAGTGGCAGAAGCATACACCCATGGTCTGTGTCCCCCAATGAAGGCTCCGAGAAACAGATTTTACGGTAAGCAACCCAAAAATCCTGTTTTCAAATCTTAAAAAGCTTTTGTCAAATTAAATGTGCCGTGTCAATAATTGCATTTACAACTTTTGTCCGAGACTTCTTAGAATTATAAGATTTGTTGACTTTAAAGGGGATATCTGGGAACTAGCTTATTTTTTTTTCCTGTGGGTCCAAGAACTTGCAGACTGGTAGTTTCTAACTGAAAGCCAGTTCTGCCGGTGACTTTGCTGGCTCAGAGCAGTTACTGATGGCCCTGCTAGAATTTCTCCTGCTTCCAGTGTCTTATCTTGCGCCCTCCTATATGTCGATCTGTCTTTTGAATGGTAATTGCTAGATATATACTATGTGGCCGTATAATGATTTAATGCAACACCAAAAGTGTACATTTATTTATATCTATAGGGTTATGTCCACGTTGTGATGTACTATTAGGGTCGGTCTAGTTACAGATAGATAGATATAGTAAATAAGATTTGTCATACAAGAAATAAAAATGGTGATAGTACCGTGTATGAAATAATTTAGGTGACATTGGATATTTTGTCATACAAATCTGGTCTGATTCTGCATTATACCATTTGGAGTTTTTAGGGGGGTCTGCTATGCTTCCCATGTTGCGTGGGTTGTCCTATAATGTACTACTGAGCACTGTTTTTGTCTGGTAGTCGCATACTAGTGGTTTTTTCCACCCTTGTTTTCTTTGGTGTTGCATTGCAACCTATTGTGATACAGAGCCACAAATATTTTTAATCATGTTGGTATTATCTGGTGCCGATCGCACGCTACCTGCTTACCGTACACTTCAAGTTTTCTCCAACTTGTTAGTGATTTGGCAGTTTTTTTTTTTTTTACTGCAAAGTTGCTCCTTTAAAATCGACTTTTCCGAGTGTTGATGTTGCGAGATACATGTCGTAGTGACCGCTGAACAGTGGATTTAAAGAATTGCCAATGCGGATAGAGCCTTAGGTTTCTCTGGTGTTTGACTTTAGCTTTTTACTTTTCTGTTCCCTAGAATCAGCTGCATACATTTAATGACGTCTGCAATAATGAGTCCTTGGTTTCTGACACAGAGACGTAAGTGTTTTGGTGATTTCATCCCTGTTTACCATATATGCTCTCCTAATTTCTAATTAGCAGTATTAAGTCTTATTTATGCCCATACGTTGCTTATTTGGGGAGTTTAACGTATGTGGTTTTTAGAATTAACACCTTAACGATCAGCATTTGGTTTTGCAGAACTTATTTATTTTTTTGTCAAAGTGGCCATGTGAGGGCTTTTGTTTTTGCGGAACGAGTTGTACTTTTGAATGACACCATTGATTTTACCATGTTGGGTACTCGAAAATGGGGGAAAAAAATTCAAGTGCGGTGAAATTGCAAAAAAAAGTGCAATCCCACAATTTTTTTTTTTTTTCCCCACCATGTTCAGTAAATGCTAAAACTAAGCTGACATTGATTATCCAGGTCATTACAAGTTTATTGACATCAAACATGTCTAGGTTCTTCTTTAAGTGGTAAAAAAAAATTCCAAAGTTTTGTTAAAAAAAAAAAAGAAAAAAAAATTGCGCCTTTTTCCGATACCCATAGCATCGCCATTTTTCGTGATCTCGGGTTGGGTGAGACCTTATTTTGTGCGTGCCGAGCTGATGTTTTTAATGATCCCATTTTGGTGCAGATACGATCTTTTTATCGCCTGTTACTGCATTTTAATTCAGTGTTGCGGTGACCAAAAAAAACCCCGTAATTCTGGCGTTTTTAATTTTTGTCTCATTACGCCGTTTAGCGATTGGGTTAGTTTTTTTTTATATTGATCGGGCAATTCTGAACGTGGCGATACCAAATTTGAACTTTTATATTTATTTTTTTATTATTTTAAAACTTTTTTTTTTTTCTTACTTTTGGCATGCTTCAATAGTCTCCATGGGAGACTAGAAGCTACTGTAACCCGATCGGCTCTGCTACATACAGGCGATTTTATCAGATCGCCTGTGTGTAGCAGAATTGCTGACTTGCTATGAGCACCGACAACCAGGAGTTGCTCATAGCAATCCGGCATTGACAACCATAGAGGTCTGCAGGAGACCTCTGGTTGTCATGCCGATCCATCGGTGACCCAGGGGGTCATCGATGGGCGGATTTCCAGCGCGATTTCCGGAAGCGCATGTTAAATGCCGCTGTCATTTTGACAGCGGCATGTGACGGGTTAATAGTCGTGGGTGGATAGCGATTCCACCGGCGGCTGTTCCGGGCATATGTCATCTGTTCAAAACAGCTGACATGTGCCGGGAAAAATGTGGAATCATCGCCGGAGCCCACTTCAAAGAGAGGGAGTCCGACATAGGCGTACTATTATGCCTGATGTCGGAAAGGGGTTAATGCACATTATGGTTTTATATTCTACTGATAAGCCATATTATTTAATGGACATTTCTTGACATTGCACTGGGAGGATTTCCGACTGGTCTATAAACATAGCCGTGGGCCTGTGAGGTTTCCTCTCTTCGATGCGGTCAGCCTTTCTGCCTCCCGTGCTACATATCCAGTGCCTCCAGCAAGGCCATATACTGTATCTTGCCTCTGTGTTTTTAGATTTCCTTATAAATACTGTTAAGTGTGTTTGACAAGATATCTAACAGAAATTTCTTCCAGGTCTATAGCCAAGGAGCTTGCAGACTGGCTCATCAGCAATAATGTGGTAGAACATATTTTTGGACCAAACTTACACATTGAGGTTAGTGTTATTTCTTCGTTCTTTTCTCTTTTTGTAAGCTCAGGGAATCCTGAATATGATGATGTTGAAAACTTTACTGAACAAAGGTTTCTTCATTTTTCAGATAATCAAGCAGTGCCAAGTTATTCTGAATTTTTTAGCAGCAGAAGGTCGTCTGAGCACACAGCACATAGATTGCATCTGGGCAGCAGCCCAGGTATGTGTCCTGTAGCGAGAGACTGTATTTTACGTGTGCCATTTTGTATTGAATATATAGGCACATGGCACTTGTTACAATATTTGTTACTTTTCGTCTTTTGCAGCTAAAACATTGTAGTCGCTACATCCATGATTTATTTCCATCATTAATTAAAAACTTGGATCCTGTGCCTCTAAGACATCTTTTGAATCTTGTTTCTGGCCTTCACCCGAGTGCACATACAGAGCAGGTAGGTGGCGTTTGTAGTGCTATTCTCAGTGTTTCAGACTATTTGGTCTTTTTAACTTGTGCTATAAATTAACCAAACTTTAAACATGTTTTTTCCAATTTAGCAGGCAGCACTTTAATTGCCTGCAGCTTGGTGGGAGTTTCCTGGTCGTGAGGCCTCCACCGTTTGCTCAGTTGACCTCCACACAGTTTCTGTCTTAGTGCGCACTCAAAGTGGAGTCTGGATCCAATAGAAGGCATGAAGGAGCGCATATGCTTTATATTGACTCCATACTCTGTGCTTTCTGGCAGTAACTGTGTGCTCCTGTCTGCGGAGCTGCGCACTGTTCGGGGTCTATTGAGTAATCGGTGGGGTCTATGGACACTGAAATGCACTAAAGTGCTGCCTACTAATTATGTACAAAAACATGTTCAAAGCTTATTTTAGTTTACTCTTTAACTCCCTTCGCGATACGTATCATTACGGCGTTGGTATGTTGAAACTGCTCAGGAGCTGAGCTCTTGCCACATGCTGCACAGTAGCCGGCGTCTGCACCTGAGCGCTGATTGTGGCTGCTATTTAAATATCAGTCAGTCTGACAGCAGCATTTAAATGGGAGGTGTGCTGATAATCTGGCAGCAATCTGCCTCCTGTAGTGCATTTTTAGAGCACCAATGGGTTACCACGGCAGCCAGAGACCTACTGATGGTTTCCATCGCTGCCTTCTTGGTACTTGTGGGTAGAGATAAGCAGATTTGTTCGGATTCTGTTCAGAATACAATCGACATCGAATATTGTTTTCACAATATTCGTCGAACACAGCCGAACGTCATTAGTCAATGGGAGTAGAAATTACCGAATATGTTTGGAACTGATCCTAAGACATGCATTCAGCATGAATAGTGTTCGAATATGGCTCGAATATGTCAAAATCAGATTCGGTGACAAAAACCGAACAAATTCACTCATCTCTACTTGTGGGTAGTTTGGATTCATAGGAGACTGTTTTTCACTATATACTTCCATACTATGGTATTGCTCTATATAGTATAAGTGATCAAACAATTACAGGTTCAAATCCTCTATAATGGGTGGGCAAACTATTTTTTCGAGGGGCCACATGAGGCCATGATCATTGTGGAGGGTTGAACCAATGAGCTGAAACTAATCATGCTCAGTATTAGCATTTATTTTTTATTCATATTGTATCACTTAATATTGAGCAGAATTAAGTATTCTGACATCCCCTATATACCATATGTGCCCCCATATATCCCATGTGTATACAGTATGATCCTCCACGTATCCTATATACATAGTGAGCCCCCACATAGCCCGTTTACAGTGTGAGCCCCCACATATTCTCTCTGTATAGTTAGTTCCCACATAGCCCCTCTATATGGTGTGAGCCCCCACATAGCCCCTGTTAACAGTGAGTCCCCACATAGCCTCTCTATTTAGTGTTAGTCCCTACATCGTCTCTATATACAGTTAGTCCCCACATAGCCTCTTTATATTCAGGGTGAGCCCTCACATAGCCTCCTGTATTCATTATTGGTGTAAAGCCAATAGCTGAGCCACTGTGATAAAGCTGCTGCATTTTAAGTTTTACACTGTGCGAATGTTAGAACTAGTAAATCTGATCCTACGTGTGTAATTTGCTTGTAACTGTTAGTTTTAATTTGTCAGGGTCTTGGATATTATACTATTATAATATAAATAATAAGGATTAGGCCAGACGGCATTCATGTCACGGCTGCGGAGAGCCTCCATGGCCAGGTGCCCCTGTGTTTCTCAAATTTCTCATTGCAGTTTTCATTTTTGCAGTGGGAACAGCTGTTTCACCCCTAAAATCCTGACGACCATAACCATAGACCTTTTCAGTTTTGCGGGTGAAACAGCTGTTTCCACTGCAAAACCAAGAAATTGTTTAATGGGCCATTTGAGCACCCCATTCGCATCTGGCCTTTGTGGTCTCAGTCGTGACTGTGGTCAGATTCGTTTTTACTGTTTGTTTGTTTTTTGGGTTTTTTTTTTTGTGGAGAAAACACGGCGTTTTACCTTTTACCAGCCAAGTAATTGAGATTTCTGAAATCCCATGCACATGCTGCTTTATTTTCCCTTGCAAATTTCTACCAAGCGTTATTCTTTCAGTGTTTTTCACTCACGCAAATGAATGGGGGGAAAATGCACACCGAAAGGCGTCAAAAAGTGCACGTTTTACCCAGCGTTTTTTTGGCTGACGCTCTGGTTTTTGCAACATGCACACTTATCAGAATGCCTAAATATTTAGGTTAATCCTGGTAGGTAAAAGCACAGTCTGTTATAGAGACCTCACTATCTCTAGCACTTGAGAACGGCTCTATTCCACCTCTTGCTAATCTGTTAACACTCAGTTCCAAGAATCCAAAAACTGGAAAGATCATGACTAGCAAAAAATGGTGTGAAAAGTTTGAGATTTTTGAGCCTTGCGCATCTGTTTGTGCAATGTATAGAGGTGAACTGTCCTTGGCTTTATCTGCACCAGATTCCTCTGGTGATGGTTTGTGGGGTCCTCATACAAGCTAGGAAGGAAGTGTTAATGGACTGGACTGAATGACTCTTCAGGAGAGCAGCTCCACAGCTCTTCACCCATAGTAAATATACAACGGATGCTATTTTATAGCTTCAGTTTTCTGCTGTACTTTATAAAAGGGCTTCTATACAAACCTGTTACTGTTTGGTATCATGGCAGAATGAGGTTTGAAAAGCCCATCCATATGTAGCAGAAAAATAGACTTGGAAACGCAAGCAAAACAGACATTGCCCAGATTTTCACTGTAAATTTTGGCAAAACCTCCAAATGTGCTTGGCTTTGAGGTTTACCACATTGATGTGACACAGCCCTGGATGTGCTGCACTGCTCTTTGATAGCATATAGCCAATGTTTAGCTGACTGTTTCTTCCTTTTTATTTTGTGATCATATAGACCTTGTACTTGGCATCAATGCTGATTAAAGCTCTCTGGAACAATGCCCTCGCTGCTAAAGCCCAGCTTTCTAAGCAAAGCTCATTTGCTTCATTACTAAATAACAACTTACCTATGGGTAATAAAAAGGGTAAGTTTGTACATGTCTACTCTTAATGATCTGCCGTCACACTCGCAGTGTATTGTGGAGTTTTCCTTGAATTGTTCTGGTGTTTTTAGGATCGCCGGCAGCCAGTCCACAGAGCAGCGACAACAGTGACACTCACCACAGTGGAGGAAGTGACATAGAAATGGATGAGCAAATCATGAATCGTTCCAAGCATGTACAGCAGCGGCTGTCTGATACGGAGGTACTCTGCTTTGTGCTTGTAGTTTTAATTTTGGTCACCTCCTAAGGCCTGGCCTACAATGTCGTAATGCTTGAAGCATGTTTTACTTTCATGTGGATGTGTGATGTTGACTGCACATACTGGTGAGTTTAGAGATTGGCTGCAGCACTGTAGACAAAATGTCACGGCTGCAGCTGATCAAAAAGACTCAAGCATCGCACTGCGCTGTGAACAATGGTTTGCCCCTTAGAGGCCTCCCCATTTTCCCAACCTACAGGTGGCTGGTAGCTGCACAGAGATGGCACACGCTCACTGTGGACACTGCTCCGATGTTCAGTGAGCTTACACTGAGACAGATCATGCTGGGAGTGTGGCCGTCACAGCGAGGCCCTCCCCATAATCAAGTGTCTGTACTCTGTACAGATCTGAGTAGCTAGTTTCAGTCCAATCCTTAGCTGGAACGGATGGAGACGTGTATATAGGGTGTCGCACCTTTGACGTATGACAAGATTAAACAAGCAAAGTGAGGCACTGGAGTGGACTTCAAAAATACCAAAAAGTGCCGGTGCTATGGTTTGATGCAATATGTTTAAAATAAAATCTTAAAACCCCACTAGTGATTCTACAATTTCCACACTGGCCACAAGGCTGTTTGTTTTCAGCAGTCACATGTACATATGCAGCAATGGACTGACGTGCCATATTGTCTCCTAAGCACGCACATTGTATGTTCTGTTGGCCGCCTTGCATCACTTTCTGTGCAGTGAAATCTCCCGTGTTATGTCACTAGGAATCCATGCAGGGGAGCTCAGATGAGACGGCAAACAGCGGTGAGGATGCAAGCAGTGGACCCGGGAGCAGTAGCGGGCACAGTGATGGGTCAAGCAATGAAGTAAATTCCAGTCATGGCAGTCAGTCTGCGGGAAGCCCGGGCAGCGAGGTGCACTCAGAGGATATAGCAGATATGGAAGCCTTAAAAGAAGACGAGGAGGACGAGGAAGAGCATTCCTGCAACCCACCAAAAAACAGCAGAGTGGCCAACTTGCAGAAGAGAAAATTGGAATCTCAAGCGGGTATTTGTTTGGGGGAGCCCCAGGGGGCATCGGACATGGGTACAGCAAGTAATGGGACTTGTAAGGACCTGGTTTTTAATTCAGAGTCTGTTCAACCAGGTGATAGTCGCATTCGCATCTTGGATGCCTGCTCCCACTCCGATGATCCTGATCACGACATGGCAGGAGAGATGAGCGACGGCCACATCCAGGGCTCTCACGATACCTGCATCACCCGGACCGGAGACTTCCTGGGAGAGACTATTGGGAATGAGCTGTTTAATTGCAGACGGTTTATAAGCCCCCAACATCACCATCACCACCACCACCACCACCACCATCACCACCATCATCACCATCACCGCCATGAGGGGTGAGTCTTTATTCAAGAGCTTTGATAAGAAGCCACAATGTCACATGGGGTGCATCCCTATTACACTCGTTACAGCACTGTTTTTTTACAAAGGGCAGTAGGGTGGGCATCTCTGGTGTGGCACCTATACATTATGGCTCTGCAGAATAACAATATCATAGGAGATTTACTAAGCTGAGGAAGTTAGAAATCTGTCTTAATTTGCACAAACAAGCAGTCTGACATGCCTGCCACCATATTTATTACACGAGTTAGACACACTTTTCCATCTCTCGTGATGAGGGATGCAGCTCAATGGTCAAAAAAAAGTGCGGCTTTAGGAGAACCACAAAGCTTCTAGAGTTGTGCCCATTGTAGACAAGCTGCCAAGATTTTTCCTAATGGCTAAAGTGCTGTGATTTGGGTTAGTGACATGGTCTCCCGTGATTGCTGCATTCTCTGTGTAGAGAGAAGGTTTGCCATTGTTCCCATAGTCTATTCGATAGGTCCTTTTAAAGAGCACCCAAAACATTTTTGTAAAAAAAAGCTAAGTAAAAACTACTTTAAACATTAAAAATGTAAGTTAGGCCTGGTTCAAGCTTGCCCAGTGCCCTACACTGTGCCCCTACATCATGGTTTCTGCTACACATTAAAAAATGGGTTTAGACAGAACCCGTGATGGGATATCCACTATAATGGGACAAATGGAGGCACTTTGGACTCCGTTTGCTCTTTGTTCTGGCGGTATCCATATTTTGACGCATGCACAAACATAGTCCACCACGTCACTGTCCACCTGAAAAAGACAATAGTGGTGCCCACTTGAAAAAGACGCAATAGTGGAAACTCAATAACTGAGCTAAAATGGCGAGCTGCCGGATGTACATTGCAGAATGTTAATTATGGTGTTTAATGTTTCACACTGTGCAACCAAAGAAATATCACACATTGTGGGAAGGAGGGTGGAGGCTTTAATCATATCTGTCATACGATATATTGTCCATGTTCAAGAAATACTGTGCTTACTTTTCAGACACATGGTGGACGACATGCTGAGTGCAGATGATGTTAGTTGTAGCAGTTCTCAAGTAAGTGCGAAGTCCGAGAAGAACATGGCTGACTTTGATGGAGAGGAGTCTGGATGTGAAGAAGAACTTGTGCAGATCAACTCACACGCCGAACTGACATCTCACCTGCAGCAGCACCTCCCCAACCTGGCTTCTATCTACCATGAACACCTCAGCCAAGGTAAAGCTAATTTATTTTTTTTAATATAGTTTTAGAGGGTTTGTATGAGAAACTGAACATCATTTACTATATAGATATATTAACAGTGCAGTTTATTTGTGGAAAATTATCCATTTTCTAAATGTGTTCTCTAAGGGTATGTGCACACGCTGCGGATTCGCAACGGTTTTGGCCCTGCGGATCCGCAGCAGAATTTGCTGCGTTGTACAGTACCATTATATACTATGGAAACCACAGTGGAGACGGTGCGGAATTTTCCACACGGTTTTTGCTGCGGTTTCCAATCTGCAGAAAGAATTGACATGTCATTCTTTTCTGCGGATTCGCTGCGATTTGCCATCTCCTCCATTGTAGAGATGAAAAACCGCAGGGCAAAACCGCAGGCTAGTCCGCAGATAAACCGCAGGTCTTTTGACCTGCGGATTTTGTGAAATCCACGCGGAAAAATCCACAGACCAATCCACAGCGTGTGGAGAGGCCGTTCTAGTGACCACTTACTTCCTCCCACAAAGGATTACACATACAGTATGAGCTGCTGTCATCTGCTGTCAGGATACTCTTGTGAACATTGTCGATGGTCATCTAGTCTGTGCCTGTATTTACCTTAAGGCTGGGAATCCACGATCCAGAAATAGCGCTTTTGGCCTCGGCGTATTTTCGCTGCGTTCTATTGAGCGCAGATAAATCCACATCTGTTCACTGAACTGCGTGAATTTACCCTATTCAATACATTCTAGTGATTAAATTTTTGTTGCAGAGACGCAAGAGAAATTGACATGCTGCGGTCCTGAAAGACGCTACATGTCAGGCTCCGCGGGTGATTCACAGGCTCATATACACGCATAGTGGACATAGGATTTCTAGAAATCCCGTCCACTATGCTGTAACATCGGGCTGCTGCTGTTTTGATGCTGCATAAATATGCATTGTCAAAACTGCAGCAATTCGTAATCGTTGACACGTACCCCAACTGTGTATAGTGACATTTAACTTGTGCAAGGCAGCATTCAGATGTCTTAGTGAATATTTACTCATCTCCTTTATATGTTCCCTGCAGGTCCTTCCGTTCATAAACACCAGTACAACAGCAATGCTGTGGTGGACATCAATCTAGATAATGTATGTAAAAAGGGTAACACGCTACTGTGGGACCTGGTACAGGATGAGGACGCTGTGAGTTATCATTTAGACTTTTGAAGTGTATGGATTTGATCATTATTTGTGGTTTTGTCTGTCACTATATGCACTTTTCTGATTTTGCAGGTTCACCTTTCTGAAGGGTTAATAAATGAAGCAGAGAAACTTCTCTGCTCATTAGTTTGCTGGTTTACGGACAGGCAAATTAGAATGCGTTTCATTGAGGGCTGCCTAGAAAACCTCGCTAATAATAGGTAAGGAATAATAGAACAGATTATCATAGGTTTTCTCTGAACATGATGAAAACATGATCCTATCAAACAAATCTATACTTATCTATCTATGACATGTAAGCAACTGCCATTGTTGGCAGCCTCTTTCCAAAAGGGTCATTTCGAAAGTTGCTCACTTGCACATTTGGAGGTGATCAGCGCCGAAGATGTCACGTTTGCAGATACCTGCTGGGATGCACACTTATTTGGCAGATATCCTGCAACCATCCTATTAAATGACAGCTGCTGGGATGCACACGCAATCTGCAACTACCATGTACCTGTATACGACAGAGACTTGCTTCCTGGAAGGTGTCTATAGTTGTGATGCCATCTTTTGATACAGACGTGACTGGTGCCGGTAGAAGTCTCTCTTGGTCTGTTCCCCCAAATGTTATACACTGTACGGCCATACAGTGACATACAATGGCCATTGGTTACAATGCAAGCAAAATTTTTTACCTTACCGTGCGCAATTTTTTACAGTAAAAGCTATGAAGAATAGATGTAACATACAAACCTAGCAAAAAAGTTTGACAAGTATGAATTGGACTGTGAACAGTTTCCCTCACATTGGCAAACAGAGAAATATGCCTAGTTTTCTTGATGAAATTTAAGATCCTTTGTGGAACATAAAGTGCAACAATCCGATATTTATGGGCAGATAATATCAAACAGAAATGTTACCTTACTTTGCAAAGTATGTAGCGCTATCCATAATTAAAATGGTTGTCTACTACTTTTTCATTGATGATCTATCCTTATAATCGGTCTGGGTCCGACACCTGGCAACCCCACCGATCAGCTGTTCTCTGTGTCGTCAGTGGTAGCTGATGGCCAGAACTGCTCGATTGCAGAGCTGCTCCGTTTTTTTTTTTTTTTTATAGTGGCCACGGCAGAGTTCTGCACATTCGCTTACTATAGATAGGTTTGAATAGGAGGTGAATGTACAGTGCCCTTCTGTGGCCACTGATAAGATGGAGCAGCTCCGCAATCGAGCAGTTCCAGTTGGCGGTCACCACAGCCAACACAAAGAACAGCAGATCAGTGGGAGTGCTGGGTATCGGACCCCGACTGATCAGACATTGATCCCTTATACTAAGGATAAATTATCAATGCAAAAGTAGTGAACAACCTCTTTAAGTATAATTAGCACCTCTACACTAGAACAATATCCAACTTTTATTACATGTGGTCCTACACCCTGCCAGTCTGTGCCCCACACTGCACATTGTGGTATAAAAGTGCAATCACCTAGTAAGTCAAACATTGCATGTTACAAGAGGAGCGTTTGACATTTCTCCATCGCTTCATTGGGGGACACAGAAACCATGGGTATATGCTACTGCCACTAGGAGGCTGACACTATGCACAGAGAAAGGTTAGCTCCTCTTCCGCAGTATACACCCCACCGACCGGCACTAATTTCCTCAGTTTAGCTTAGTGTCAGTAGGAGGTGGACACGGGTCTTTCATTAGACCCATATCTACCTCAGCGTGCATCGTTCCCTTGCAGGTTCCGGAGGGATATGGAGTGAACAGTCACATCCGTACTCCCACAAAGAGACTATGAGTACGGCGTGTACTGCCACCCCGTATCCGCATAGCTCTCCACGGCAGGACCAAGAGCCCCGAGCACGGATGCGTGTCAGGCGATCCACCTGGTCCTCGCCCCCCGTCTCCCACCCACTCGCCCACCAGAGCCTGTCGGTCTGGAAGAGACGCAGACCTTCTTCTATGGAAGAGGACATGATCATGATAAGGTACAGGTTTTTGCTGAGAGGTAAGTATGGGACCCCGGAGTGTCACCTCCTCTGCCTGCCTCCCACGTCTCCCCAGCTACACCTCTCTCTCTCGGGTACCTTGCGGAGCGGGCGCTCTAAGTGACATGTCCCCAGGTGTCACGAGCAGCCTCTTCCTCTCTCTGCGCCCCCCTTCCCTCCTCTCCCCGGTTGCACTTATCTTGTTTCGGCTCAACAGCCGGGCAGCAGGCATGGATCCATTGCGGGGCGATCGCGCGGCAGTGCATCGTTGCCTCTGTGCCGCCCCACGCTCCCCGCCGGCCGCCGCATCTACTCCAGGCCTCGGCTTCTATTGCGGCCTTGTTCGGCGTCGCGGCCACGCCCCCCGCCTTTTTCGTTAGGTGGGCTTCTGTCCTGCTCGTTCTAAGCCCGCCCATCGCTCGCTCCCTCCCATTCTAGGCCGCCCTCCGCTCTTTCCCTCCACGTCTGCGCTCCGGAGGCGGCGCTCAGCAGCGGGCGGTACCACCTTTGGCTGCAGTTAACCCCGCCCTCCTCCATGTCTCCACAAGGAAGCGCGTGTTTTTTCTACCGGGCTCTCAGGCGGCCGCCAGAAACACCTTCCAGAGTCTACGCTCCTCATTCTGAGTTTGCCAAGCTCCTCACCAGGGAGAGGGAAAATCCGACCAGGCGCATTCAAAGAGGGAAGCGCCTCGGCGTGCTGTATCCATTCTCTCAAGAGCTTACCGACAATTGGTCGGCTTCTCCCTCTGTAGACGCTCCTGTGTCCAGACTACCTAACAGCACGGTCCTTCCGATTTCAGTTGTGGCGGCTTTGAAGGATTCTAACGACAGGATCATAGAATCCTTAGTAAAGTCAGCATTGGAAGCGGCTGTGACGGTGCTAAGCCCAGCCTTTGCCTCCACTTGGGTAGCAAAGGCCATAGCTACTTGGGCGGAAGATCTCCGCCAAGGCATTCTTGATGGAGCCCAACCAGAGCGTTTGGCCGAGATAGCCAACCAGGTCTCCCATGCAGGGGATTATCTGGTCTCTGCCTCCTTGGATGCCGCCTCTTGCGCAGCTCAAGCGTCCAGCAACTTAGTTGCAATCCGGCGTACAATTTGGCTCAAGGCTTGGCAGGCGGATTTGTCGTCTAAAAAGTCCCTTACCAATCTGCCCTTTCAGGGTGCGCGTCTCTTCGGATCCCAGCTGGACCAGATTATCAAAGACGCCACTGGGGGCACAAGCTCTCTTCTCCCTCAGTCCAAGCCTCGTAGACCCCCTCCAAGGCAGAATCTTTTTCCAACCAACAAAGGCCGCAAGCACGCCAGGATAGGAAGAAGGTCTCCTTTAGGCCCACTCCATCCTGGAGATCTCACTCCTCCCAGGGCAGATCCTCCAGGTCCAGAACTGGAAGGTCCACTTCGGCATGACTATCTACAAAGCTCCGAGGCGCCTTTCCAACTGGGCAGCCGACTCCTTTTCTTCAGGGACGTCTGGCTTGCCTCAGTGGAAGACGCTTGGGTCATGGAAGTTGTATCCTCAGGATACAAGATAGAGTTCGTTTCTCGGCCCCGGGATCGCTTCGAGTCCCATCTTCCAAAAGACCCCGCCTTAGTTCCGGGCTTCTTTGCATCCATCGACTCGCTTCTCAGTTAAGGGGTCATTGTGCCTGTTCCCGAAACAGAGCGATTCACAGGGTTTTACTCAAACCTGTTTGTAGTGCCGAAAAAAGGTGGCGCGGTTCGGCCCATTCTGGACCTCAAACTGCTGAACAAGAGGGGTCCGCCTGCGTCCTTTCAGGATGGAGTCCCTTCGTTCAGTAATCGCTTCCATGGAGGCGCAGGAATTCATGTGTTCAGTAGACATTCAAGATGCCTATTTGCATGTCCCCCTCTTTTACGGGCATCAGAAATTTCTGCGTTTTGCGATTCATCAGGACCACTACCAGTTTGTCGCCCTGTCGTTCGGTCTCGCCTCCGCGCCCAGAGTGTTTACAGAGATCATGGCGGCTTTGATTGCACTGTTGAGGATCAGAGGTCTTGTACTCTTCCCTTACCCCGACGACATTCTAATCAAAGCTCCGTCTTTTCTCCAAAGCTTTACCATCGTTCTCGACACCCTGTCCAGTTTCAGGTGGCTCGTAAACAAGAGGAAGTCCTGCCTCATTCCGACTCAACGTCTTTTCTTTCTAGGCTTATTGTTCGACACCTGTCGATCGAGGGTCTTTCTCCTGGAAGAGAAGTTGATCTCTCTGCGGCGAGATGTTCGATCGCTACAGAGCCTAAAGCTTCCATCTTTCCGGTCAGCCATGAAAGTCTTGGGAAAGATGGTGGCAACGACCGAAGCGATCCCCTTTGCTCAATTTCACACGAGACCGCTTCAACAGGCCATTCTGTCTCGGTGGAACAGGTCCTTTCTCTCCCTGGATCGTCTAATTCGCCTCTCCTTCTGGGTCAAACAGTCCCTCAATTGGTGGCTGAGGTCACCCCTCAGTTACCTGGGCCTGTCATTCCTTCCGATTTACTGGCAGATTGTGACAACGGAGGCCAGCCTTCTTGCCTGGGGAGCTGTGTTTCGCAATCAGACGGTTCAGGGTCGGTGGTCGACCCAAAAGTCAACTCTGCCGATCAACGTCCTCGAGATACGGGCGATTTATCTGTCTCTCATTCACTGGGAAAGGCTTCTCGGGTCTGCCGGTCCGGATTCAGACAGACAATGCCACAGCGGTGGCATATGTCAACCACCAAGGGGGGACACGGAGCTCCTCGGCTCTATCGGAAGTGTCCGGGATTCTCCACTGGGCAGAGGTATCGGTCCCAGCGATATCTGCAGTGCAAATTCCCGGCGTGGACAACTGGTCCGCCAATTTTCTCAGCCGCGAGGGTCTCGCGGCGGGAGCGTGGTCCTTACATCCGGACATCTTTCATCAGCTTTGCCGTCTTTGTTGGACTCCGGACGTGGACCTGCTGGCGTCTCGCCTGAGCAGAAAGGTCCCACAGTTCCTATCCAGGGCCCGAGATCCTCTCGCAGTGGGCGCCGATGCTCTGACCATTCCCTGGTCGCAGTTTAAGCTCCCTTATCTGTTCCCTCCCCTTCCTCTTCTTCCCAAGCTGTTGAAGAAAATCAAGGCGGAAGGGGTACCAGTCATCCTCATCACTCCGGATTGGCCCAGAAGGGCTTGGT
Source organism: Dendrobates tinctorius (assembly GCF_039654945.1). Taxonomy (NCBI): domain Eukaryota; kingdom Metazoa; phylum Chordata; class Amphibia; order Anura; family Dendrobatidae; genus Dendrobates; species Dendrobates tinctorius. The sequence continues at coordinate 48,073 of NW_027362290.1, forward strand.
TCGCGGACATCGTCAATCTTCTCGCGGACGCCCCCTGGAAGCTTCCAGACAGAGCGGATCTGCTGTCTCAAGGTCCAATCTGTCATCCCAATTCTCTGCCGCTCAATTTAACGGCGTGGCTGTTGAAACCGCGGTTCTGAAGCGGTCAGGTTTTTCAGATCGGGTTATTCACACCATGATCCGGGCTAGAAAACCATCGTCTTCGAGAATTTATTATCGTACATGGAAGGCCTATTTCACTTGGTGCGAGGCCAATGACGTTCCGCCCATGTCCTTTTCTCTCCCTTCTATCCTGGTGTTCCTCCAGGCAGGCCTAGATGCGGGCCTTGCCCTCAGTTCTTTGAAGGATCAGGTTTCGGCGCGCCATTCTTTTTCAGAAGAAGTTGGCCTCCCGTCCGCAGGTCAAAGCCTTTCTTCAGGGAGTGGCTCATACGGCACCTCCGTACCGCGCTCCCGTGGATCCATGGGATCTCAATCTGGTTTTGGAGGCTTTTCAACGGTCTCCCTTTTGAACCTCTCAGGGGTGTCTCCCTGTCCCTTCTCTTCTGGAAAGTGGCCTTTCTGGTGGCCATCACCTCCATCCGGCGTGTGTCGGAAATGGCGGACCTTTCTTGTCGCCCCCCCTTTCCTGTTGCTCCATCAGGACAAGTTGGTCCTCCGGCCCCCGCCTTCCTTCCTTCCTAAGGTGGTGTCCACTTTTCACCTAATTGAGGACATTGTTCTCCCGTCCTTTTGTCCGGGTCCAATCCACCCTCTGGAGCGCTCCTTGAACAAGCTAGACCTGGTCAGGGTCATGAAGGTCTACCTGGCTAGGACGTCTCCCTTGTGGAAGACACTCTCTTTTCATCATTCCAGATGGTGCGCGGAAAGGTCAGCCGGCCTCCAAGGCTACCATTGCTCGCTGGATCAGATCGGCAATTTTGGAGGCCTACCGGGTCAAGCATCGAGTGCCCCCTCCAGGAATTAGAGCTCACTCTACCCGGGCAGTGGGTGCCTCCTGGGCGGTGCACCACAGAGCTTCTGCGCAGCAGCTCTGCAAAGTGGCAACCTGGTCTTCGATCCACACTTTTGCCAAATTTTACAAGGTCCACACCTACGCTTCGGCGGACACCAGCCTAGGCAGAAGGATCTTGCAAGCAGCGGTGGTGAGTCCGCTGACCTGATGGAAGTTGTTTCCCACCCCAGGGACTGCTTTGGGACGTCCCATGGTTTCTGTGTCCCCCAATGAAGCGATGGAGAAAACAGGATTTTTGGTTGCTTACCGTAAAATCTGTTTCTCGGAGCCTTCATTGGGTGACACAGCACCCTCCCATATTCTGCAACTCAGGTTCTTAGGTTGTTTGTTGATTACAGTTGAGTTGTCCTGTTTTCATTCTGTTTTGTTACTTCTCCTACTGCTTTCTCACTAACTAAGAAAATTAGTGCCGGTCGGTGGGGTGTATACTGCGGAGGAGGAGCTAACCTTTTTCTGTGCTTAGTGGCAGCAGCATACACCCATGGTTTCTGTGTCCCCCAATGAAGGCTCCGAGAAAGATTTTACGGTAAACAACCAAAAATCCTGTTTTAATCCTTTAAAAAAAAAACAAAACAAAAAAAAAACCCCACACTTTTCAGAATTTAGACCGGGCTCTGGCCTGTGCTTAGCTGGGCCTCCTGGATTTTGGTGTAGAAAACGTCACACAGTTTATGAAAATACAGCTTCACCTTTTTGACCACTCAGAAAAATAATCTCTATTGTCTTCAAGAGGAAAAAAAATAAAACTGCTGTAAGAAAATGACGCACGTAGATTTACATCCACTGCAAATGTACATGAATGTAACCTCTCCAAAATGTATTACACATTCTCGGTGATCCTTAAATTTATTGCATTTTCATTGCTTCCTGTACAGTATAAGATTATGACCCTTTGATAATGGTTTTCACTTTTTTGTTTTCAGGTCTGTAGTTGTCTCTCTCCGACTCCTGCCCAAGTTGTTTGGTACATTTCAACAGTTTGGAAGCAGTTATGATACCCACTGGATAACCATGTAAGTTACAAAAGACCCCATCCCCCTGCCCACAGCAGTTTCTTCACATATGGCAAATGTCCATTGTGGGACAATCTATTAACCTGATAGGCCACACACAACAGGGTCCGTTCCTTGTTACAGTTCTGTGCTTGACCCTTTCTTGCAGCCGTATTTACTTTAAAGTATAGCAACATGGCCGATGCTAAAGCAGACTACTTATACAAGTCGAGGTCCATCTCACAGAAGACTTGGTTGTAAAACTGCGAAACTCTTACTGTATTCTGTAAACACTCCCAACTTTCCAACTGCTAATTATGGAGCCTGCACCACATAGTCATGCCTCCACGATTATAGGTACAGTCAGCAGCACCTCTCAAATATTTAAGTAGTCTTTGTCAAGATTTACCAATCAAAGAGATGCAGCCATGCCATTCTGAAAGTGTCCTGTATGCATCCAGTTTAGCTTTATCATAGGGCTTTTTAGAGCTTTGGTACATAAATTCGACATGTGGAGAGCACCAACTTAGCCATATAGACACAAGTTTTCAACGTTGAACCAGTTTAGTCTCTGACTTTATTTTTTTTGCAGGTGGGCAGAGAAGGAATTAAACATGATGAAGCTGTTCTTTGACAATTTGGTGCACTACATCCAGTCTATTCGAGATGGGAGACACAAGCATGTTCTGTAAGTTTTTGTGCATCAAATGTGTGTAATATATGTGGAATTGTTCAGAGTAAAGAGTTTTCTCTCTAAATATTAGCTATCCATGGACCTTTGCTGATTAAAAGTGAATGAACCTGTGGAACTCCTGCTATTCACTGCCTTATTTACTTCTATACATTATTCCTAGACACTGTGGATTGGTGTAAAATATATTTATTGGCAATACCCATTTCAATGACAATTTTCCAGAATTGATTCACCATTGTATGCATGTTAGTCTTCTGTTCCAATGCAAGTTTATTGAACTTGTTAAAAAGGCAACATGCAGTAAACTCCTGTCCTGGTTCCTGCACGTACCCAGCACGATAATGATTACATTTATGTCTGTGCAGAAATCTGATTAGTTTCTTTTGATATGTTAACATTTGGGTATGGGTCAATATTAGCAGTGACAAATCACAAAATGATTTTGAAATTTTTACTGTTCAGGTACAGCCACAGTGCAGAGGTCCAGGTTCGTCTTCAGTTTTTAACATGTGTGTTCTCAACGTTAGGATCACCAGATCATTTTAGTAAGTATTCGGCACATTTCAGTTTATTTTCAGTATTGATATACTATCTGCTGCTTGACACTGCTTCCAGTAAGTAATAGATATGCAAAATGGACTCTAGTTTGCACATTTAGAAGCTCTTTAAGTATTTCCTTTCCCTTTGACAGGATTGAGTTTGGAGCAGGTGGACATCCTGTGGCACTGCCTAGTAGAAGATTTGGAGTGCTATGATGATGCTTTACATTGGTTCCTAAATCAGGTTCGCAGCAAAGATCAGCATGCCATGGGAATGGAAACTTACAAGCATCTCTTCTTAGAAAAGGTAATTAATTTCATAATTCTTTTTGTTTGACATGACTGTCAACAGACCATGGTTGGATCCAGAATACTCTGCTTGACCCCTGGGTCTCCTTGCCTGAACTACCCTGCCTCATATAAACAATAAATCACTAAAGAGATAAATATTACTCAGAATTGTTAAAGGGGATTACTCTGTCGCCTAATTGGGGGACACAGAACCGTGGGTGTTATGCTGCTGTCCACTACGAGGCGACACTATGCATAATCTGAAAAAGATTAACTTTGGCTCCTCCTCTGCAGTATACACCCCTGGACGGCGTCAGCCTTCTCCAGTTTTTGCTTAGTGTCGCAAGGAGGCACACCTTTTTTTTCTTCCGTTTTTTTCCTTTTTTTGTCCGGAAATACAGATGAAGAAAAGAGGGTCTCCAGCGAGACTCCCGGCATGGCTCCCTCCTCGGTCCCCTATTAGGGGTACCCGGTTGAAGTCGAGGTGGCTATTCCCCATGTCGCTCCCTCCCCAGTCCCTCGGGTCCTGGTTCGAGGTCGAGACCCCCCTCCTTCCCCAACCCCTTTAAGGGGTCTGGGTTGAGGTAGAGGCAAGGATGAAGACCCCCTGACGGTGACAGACGCACCCTCCCTAATCCCCCGCAGGGGGCATTAGGTTGAGACGCCTCAGGTAGGGTCGGAGATCAGGCAGCGTTCCGCAGCTTCCAGGGACCCCAGGCCGGCTGAGGGATCCTGTTGGGGCCGGGGGAGGGTGCGGACTGGATGGCACAGCAGAGACAGGGCTTTTTCTGCGTCCCTGTCTCTGCAGCAGCAGCGGCTCCACAGCGCTTCACGGGCCCCACATACAGAAACCGCTACCCCTGCTACCCCCACCGCTATCCAGTCGACCATTCTGGGGGGGTCTGGTACAAATCCGCCCCCCCCCCCCCCCCCCCCCCGGACTACCGCGCCGCTCTGGAGCCCTCCTGGGCATCAGGCCTCTAATTTAGACCGCCCCCCCGGCCCACCCCCCGGATGACCAAAATGACACACTGGAGTGTCATAGAAGGGGCGGATTGAGGCAGAAAGGGGGCGTTTTTACACAGCCAGCGCGCCTTTTTCAGCTCTCCGCCCCCTCCTCCCTCTCCTCAGAGTCCCGGTGGCCATTTTTTTCTGGATGAGATCCAGGAGAGGAGCATCACAGCGGTCTCCGGGGGGCACAGAACTGGGATCTGTCGGCGCTGGACCTAGGGGCACACCGGTGGGGTAAGCTCACAGCTGGGTTCTCATTACTCAGCTGTGAATCTATACTTTCTATAAGGCTCTCTGTGGGTTCCCTCTGCGTAGCCACCCCTGTACGATCCCTTATAGCCAGCCTCTGTGCACTATGCCGGGCTCAAGGAAGAGAACCAGGCAGGAATGTTTCTATGCATTCTGCACAGCCTGCAAAGCCACGCTCCCTAGTGGCAGCACGTATCCGCACTGCCGGGACTGCATCCTGAACTCTGGGTCAGAACCCCAGGGAGTCCCTACTGACGCTTCAGTGTCACAGGCCACGCCGGAATGGGCAACTCAGATGTCTCAGTCCATGACACAGTCCATAGACAACCTAACTGCTACATTGCTGCAAGCTCTGCAGAGTCGGGACCCGGCTATGGACGGTACACAGCAAACGGACAGCTTGTCTCAGGAACATGCTGCTTCCGACTCTCACAGACGTAAGCGGACCCACAGGTCTCGATCACCTGAGTCGCACTATAGCACAAGGTCGTCCCCCTCCAGGGAGAGACAGCGTCTTCCAGGTCTTCTGGGCAGTCCCCTGCCACAGACAGACAGTGCAATTTACCACAGGGATCCCCCACCACAGAAGACCCCCGCCCCAGGTCGTCCTCCAGGGATCACCTTAGCGAGGCACAGGATTCGGAGGGCATCTGTGACTCTGACTCAGATAACGAAACGGACAAGTCCGTGGTACCTTCTCCCTCTAGCAATACAGCGCTAGTTGAGGACATAATTTCTGCCATTCATCGGGTGCTAAAAATTCCAGAGTCGGCCCCGGAAGTCCCAGAACATAGGATTTGCTTCGAAAGTGCTCAGAAACCACCTAAGGTCTTCCCTAATCACCATGAGTTTGAGAAAATACTTACCAAACAGTTTGCGCAGCCTGAGAAAAAATTCGCTAATCGCAAATATTTGGAAGCGAAGTACCCCTTCCCACAGAAAGACACCAAACAATGGACAGATCCACCTGAAGTGGACCCTCCGGTTTCTAGGCTAGTAGCGCAGACTTTACTCTCTCTGCCGGATAGCTCAACCCTCAGGGACGCAGCAGACCGGCAAGTAGAACGCATGGCTCTTTCTATTTTCGAAGCGGCAGGCGCCTCTCTGGGCCCTGCGTTTGCTTCAGTTTGGGCAGCCAAGGCAATCCTGGCTTGGGCCAAAAAACTACAGGAGGGTCTTCAGGCTTCAAATCCTGAGCTCTCGGACCAAGCGGTCCAGATAGCAGTGGTAGCAGACTACGTGATTCATGCAGCCCTGGATTCCGCCAGAGGTGTAGCGGGAATAGCATCAAACGCCATCACGATCCGATGCATCCTCTGGCTGCGAGAATGGAAAGCGGATGCAGCCTCAAAGAAGTCCCTCATGCGACTTCCGTATTTTACTGGAAGACTTTTCGGCGAAAAGTTGGACACCATGATAGCCAATGCCACTGGGGGTAAGAGTACCTCTCTCCCTCAACTAAAACCGAAACGCACGTTTAAACGAAGAAACCAGACGCGATTCCGATCCTTTCGGAACTCCTCGGGCTGGTCCGTTTCGCGCCCAGTGCAAAACCGTAACCGTTCTCCACGCAGGGACAACCCACGGACGCAGCAGCGACCGGACAGGGCTTGGCAGTCGAAAGCAGGCCAAGCGAAACCCAAGGGAGGAAAACCTCAGAACTTCGCTTCATCATGACTCGCGACCTCCGGAAGACACCCCACCAGTAGGCGGCCGACTTTTACTCTTTCAGCAAGTCTGGCTGCCTATTACAGAAGACAGGTGGGTCAGGGAAATAGTGTCTTCCGGATACAAGATAGTTCACTTCCGTTCCACCGAACCGGTTCTTCCTTTCTATTCCTCCAACACCACCAGAAAAGGCTTGTGCTTTCCACCAAGCGGTTTCCTCTCTCCTTCAATCAGGAGTTGTGGTGCCGGTTCCCGTGAACGAGAGATTCCGAGGATTCTACTCAAATTTGTTCGTAGTCCCCAAGAAAGGAGGCGGCGTCCGACCCATACTGGACCTAAAACAGCTCAACAATTACATACGGGTCCGTCATTTCCGCATGGAGTCCCTCCGGTCCATCATTGCATCCATGGACCAGGGAGAATACCTCGCCTCCATAGACATACAGGATGCGTATCTCCACATACCAATTGCTCCCGCCCACCAAAGGTTTCTCAGGTTCGCGGTCAACCAAAACCACTACCAGTTTGTCGCCCTTCCGTTCGGACTCGCCACGGCTCCAAGAACGTTCACCAAAGTCATGGCGGCCACCATGGACGTCCTGCACTCAAGAGGCATTCTAGTCGTCCCGTACCTGGACGACCTCCTCATCAAGTCTCCCACTTTCAAAGACTGCGAGGTCAGTGTCTCAATCACACTAGACACTCTGAGTCGCCTGGGATGGCTAGTCAACCTACAGAAATCGTCGACTATCCCAACTCGGACTCTAACATTCCTGGGAATGGTATACGACACCGCCAGGGGCCTGGTGCTCCTTCCCAAGGACAAGACACTGGCCATCCGTCTGGGAGTTCGCACACTCCTTCGCAGTCCTCCTCGATCTCTCCGGTTTGCCATGAGAGTCCTCGGCCGGATGGCAGCAGCAATAGAGGCAGTGCCATTTGCCCAGTTTCACCTCAGGGTCCTTCAACTAGCCATACTCAGATCTTGGGACAGGAACCCCTTCTCCCTCGACAGGGAGTTCAGGTTGACGTCATCAACCAGGAGGTCCCTGCATTGGTGGCTCAAACCAACCTCGCTTACACGAGGGAAGCCATTCCTCTCAGGACAATGGAAGATCCTGACTACCGATGCAAGCCTGACAGGCTGGGGGGCGGTGCACCTACATCACAGGGCACAGGGCAAGTGGTCACCGAGGGAAGTGACTTTGCCCATCAATGTTCTGGAAATCAGGGCCATTCTCTTGGCACTGAGAGCCTTTCATCACTTGCTTGCAGCCTCGCACATACGGATACAGTCGGACAATGCCACGGCTGTGGCATACGTGAACCACCAAGGCAGGACCCGCAGCGCCCAGGCGATGAGAGAAGTGGCTCATATCCTCCGCTGGGCGGAAGACACGAGGTCGGAACTTTCTGCGGTACACATTCCGGGTGTAGAAAACTGGGAAGCCGACTTCCTCAGCAGGCAAGGAATGGACTCGGGGGAGTGGTCTCTCCATCCCGAGATTTTTTGCCAGATCTGTCAACGCTGGGGAACCCCGGAAGTGGACCTAATGGCATCCCATCTCAATACCAAGGTCCCCAATTTCATGGCCAGGACACACGACCCACGGTCGCTCGGAGCGGATGCCCTGGTCCAGGACTGGTCCCAGTTCCGACTCCTGTACATTTTTCCACCCCTCCCCCTAATCGCCAGGGTCGTGAGGAAGATCAAGCAAGAGGGAGTTCCGACCATCCTCATCGCGCCAGACTGGCCCAGACGTACATGGTACGCGGACATCGTCCAACTTACAGCAGACGCCCCCTGGCGTCTACCCGACCGTCACGATTTTCTGTCTCAAGGTCCGTTCTTCCACCAGAATTCAGGGGCTCTCAATTTGACGGCATGGCCCTTGAAACCTGGATTCTAACCCAGGCAGGTTTTTCACCGGCAGTCATTGCAACTATGATCAGGGCAAGGAAGCCGGCCTCCGCCAAGCTCTATTATCGTACCTGGAGAGCTTTCGTTTCTTGGTGCGAATCTCATGGACAAGTCCCACTCCCTTATTCCCTCCCGAAGGTACTAGGTTTTCTTCAATCGGGCCTAGATGCCAAGCTATCCCTAAGTTCGCTTAAGAGTCAGGTGTCGGCGCTTTCAGTCCTTTTTCAAAAGCGCATTGCTATTAAACCGCAAGTAAGGACTTTCATCCAGGGAGTTTCCCGATTGGTTCCTCCCTACAAACGTCCGCTGGATACGTGGGACCTCAATCTGGTCCTGACAGCATTGCAAGCTCCACCCTTCGAACCTCTTAGAGGAGTTCCACTCTCCATTCTGTCTCAGAAAGTGGTTTTTCTAGTGGCGATCACCTCGTTACGCAGAGTGTCGGAATTGTCAGCACTTTCCTGCAGACGGCCTTTCCTAGCCTTTCACCAGGACAAGGTGGTTCTCCGCACGGTACCATCCTTCCTTCCGAAGGTTGTGTCCAACTTTCACCTCAATGAGGACATTTCACTGCCATCCCTTTGCCCGGTTCCGGTTCATAGAGTGGAGAAGGCTCTGCATACGCTTGACCTCGTCAGAGCATTGCGGATTTACGTGTCCAGGACTGCACCTTTCCGGAAATCTGATTCCCTCTTCATTCTTCCGGAAGGTAGTTGCAAGGGGCTGCCGGCTTCCAAGGCTACCCTTGCCAGGTGGATCAAGTCCACCATACATGAGGCCTACCGACTTAACAGTTCCCCTCTTCCGGCCGGTATCACGGCACACTCTACACGGGCAGTAGGGGCCTCCTGGGCCATTCGGCATCAGGCTTCGGCACAACAAGTGTGTAAGGCGGCCACTTGGACTAGCCTACACACGTTTACGAAACACTACAGTGTTCATACCCAGTCCTCAGCGGATGCGAGCCTGGGTAGACTGGTTCTGCAGGCGGCAGTACCCTAAGTCTAGGGAACTGTCAACACAATATTCGTCCACTGCTTCCCACCCAGGGACTGTTTTGGGACGTCCCACGGTTCTGTGTCCCCCAATTAGGCGACAGAGTAAAGGAGATTTTTGTGTACTCACCGTAAAATCTCTTTCTCTTAGCCTTTAATTGGGGGACACAGCTCCCACCCTGTTGCCCTTACGGGCCGTTGTTTACTGTTGAGTTCTCATATTGTTCTTTGAGCTCGTACATAGTAGCCTTCTTACAGGCATGGTTATGTTATTTGATTACGTTCCTCCTTATGCTTTGGCACAAAACTTGGAGAAGGCTGACGCCGTCCAGGGGTGTATACTGCAGAGGAGGAGCCAAAGTTAATCTTTTTCAGATTATGCATAGTGTCGCCTCCTAGTGGACAGCAGCATAACACCCACGGTTCTGTGTCCCCCAATTAAAGGCTAAGAGAAAGAGATTTTACGGTGAGTACACAAAAATCTCCTTTTTCCGGTTTTAATCTACAAGTCTGCCGTCACACTGTGACATCAGACTTGTGAATGTTAACATTGTGCCTTTGTGCACTTTGGGGATACTCCGGGAGCCGGTTGTCATATGACTGCAATTATGCAATTTGCATACTTTCCACCACATTCCGACTAGACTGTTTTCGCCACGCTCAATACATTTGCATTGAGTGAGGCCATGCCTGTTTAGTTGGCATGTGACCGCATGTATGCAAATCACATACTTGCAGTCATGCTCCCACCGCCTTTGTCACCTGAGAATCCTCACAGTGCACGATGTGAGGATTCACAAGTCTGCAGTCATACTTGTAGCTTACAGCCAGGCTACCCCTTCAGGTGTATGCACACACAAAATGTATGATGTATTTTTATTTGTAGATGCCACAGCTGAAACCTGAAACTATTAGCATGACAGGCCTCAACCTGTTTCAACATCTGTGCAATCTCGCTCGATTAGCAACTAGTGCCTATGATGGTGGCTCAAACTCTGAGGTAAGTCATAATCCTTGATGATCAGATTTCTTTAGGTTACTTGTTCTCAGTATCCCAACAAATTACAGCTTAACCCCTTCAAGACATTCACCGTATTAGTCGTGTCCCTCCCTTTGAAGAGGGCTCCGGCGGTGAACCCACATCTTTCCCGGCACGTTAGCCGTTTTGAACAGCTGACATGTGTCCCTAACAGCCGCGGGTGGAATTGTGATTCACATGCTGCTGTTAACCCATTAACTGGAGCAGTGGGCAGCAGCTAACAAAATGGTTTTTAACAGGGAAAAATGCAAAGTACTACATCTGGTCAATAGAAATGAAAAAAGCATATACAGAATGGGAGGAATAGGGCTAAGCAACAGCACATGTGAAAAAGACTTGGGTATACTAATAGATCACAGACTGAATATGAGTCCAACAGTGTGATGCAGCAGCAAAAAAGGCAAATGCAATTCTAGGATGTATTAACAGAAGCATACAGTCTAGATCACGTGAAGTCATTATTTCCCTCCACTCCTCTTTGGTCAGACCTCATCTGGAATATTGTGTCCTGTTTTGGGCACCACATTTTGAAAAAGACATCAACAAACTGGAGCAAGTTCAGAAAAGAGCGACCAGATTGGTGACCGGTCTGCAAACCCTGTCTTATGAGGAAAGGTTGCATGATTTGGGAATGTTTCGTTTGCAAAAGAGAAGACTGAGAGGAGACTTAATAGCTGTCTACAAATATCTAAAGGGCTGTCACATTGTAGAAGGATCATCTTTATTCTCATTTACACAAGGAAAGACTAGAAGCAATGGGATGAAACTGAATGGGAGGAGACACAGATTAGATATTAGAAAAAACTTTTTGACATTGATCAATGAGTGGAACACAGGCTGCCACGAGAAGTGGTGAGTTCTCCTTCAATGGAAGTCTTCAAACAGAGGCTGGACAGACATCTGACTGGGATAATTTAGCGAATCCTGCTTTGAGTAGGGGGTTGGACCAGATGGCTCAGGAGGTCCCTTCCAACTCTACGATTCTATGAAATGCTGCTGTCAGTCTCTGACGACGGCATTGAATGTGATTGTGCCAGAAGTGCGTCACTAATCCCGCCCATTGGTGACAAGTCACATGATTGTAGGTCACTGATGGGTTGGCTTCATAACCAGAGGTCTCCAGCAGACCTCTATGGTTGTTATAGCCAGATTGATATGAGCGCCGCCCGGTGGTCGGCACTCGTAGCAAGTGAGTATTTCTGCTATATACAGGTGATCTGATCATCGCCTGTGTGTAGCAGAGGCTATCGCAGCTTCTAGTCTCCCATAAAGACTATTACATCATGTAACCCTATTCCAAATAAAACAAAAAGTAAAATATACACATATTTGGTATCGCCGTGTTCAGAATCGCCCGATCTGTCATTATAAAGAATCCGATCAGTAAATGGTGTAGCGAAAAAAATAGTTCAAAACGTCAGGATTACGTTTTTTTGGGTTGCTGCAACATTGCATTAAAATGCAATAATGGGCGATCAAAAGATTGTATCCACAGTAAAATAGTATCTTTATAATCTTTATTTTTATATAGCGCTAACATATTCCGCAGCGCTTTACAATTTGCACACATTTTCATCACTGTCCCCGATGGGGCTCACAATCTATATTCCCTATTAGTATGTCTTTGGAGTGTGGGAGGAAACCGGAGTGCCCGGAGGAAACCCACGCAAACACGGGGAGAACATACAAACTCCTTGCAGATGTTGTCCTTGGTGGGATTTGAACCCAGGACCCCAGCGCTGCAAGGCTGCAGCGCTAACCACTGAGCCACCGTGCTGCCCATTAAATGTCAGCAAGGCGCACAAAAAATAAGCCCTCACCCAACCCCAGATCACAAAAAATTGAGACTCTATGGGTCTCAGAAAATGAAGATTTTTTTTTTTTCATCATTTAAATAATTAACAACCTATACATGTTTAGTATCTACTAACTCATAATGGCTTGGACAATAATAATGGCAGGTCAGTTTTATCATTTGCTGAACGTGGTAAAAAAAAAATCCAAAGAACAGTTGTGGGATTGCACTTTTTTTTTTTTTTGCAATTTCACCGCAGTTGGGCTTTTTTTTTTTTTCCTGTTTTCCAGTACACGACATGGTAAAAACCAATGATGTCTTTCAAAAGTTAAACTCGTCCCACAAAAAACGAGCCCTCACATGGCCTTATTGGCGGAAAAGTAAAGAATATATGGCCGTGGGAATAAGGAGAGCAAAAAACAAATGCAAAAATGAAAAAGGGCTGCTGTGTGAAGGGGTTAAAGCTGCGCAGTTTGTACAGGTGCATCTGTCCAAGCAGCTTGGGCGAAAACTGTGTTGCAGCAATTTGTGGTGAAACTGCAGCTCACGCTCTGGGCCACCAACTTAATCATTTGTTTATTAATGGCATTTCTAACCTACTTTATCTAGTTATGTGGAATGGACCAGTTTTGGGGCATTGCTTTAAGAGCACACTCCGGAGATGTCAGCCGCGCTGCAATCCAGTACATTAATTCTTATTACATTAATGGTAAGAATAACTCTGACTTATGTTGCAGACACAATTCAAAGGAATTATTTTGTGTTCTTTAGTATAACTAACTGCTTGGGCTTTCTACAATTGGCTTTTTTTCACGTTTAAAAGATTTTTTTTTTTTTTTTTTAAGGTAAAACAGGGCTAGAGAAAGAACATGAATTTATTAGTAAATGTATGGAAAGCCTTATGATTGCATCTAGTAATCTTGAGAAAGATGCGCAGTCGAGCCTGACGATCATTGAACGAGGACTGTTGATGCTGAAAACACACCTTGAAGCTTTCAGGAGACGGTAAGCAGCTGGGCATTAGTGCACATTACTACTTTTAACAGATTTACCTCTTTGTCATTGTGCTATACTGCCGTATGGATACAGGTCCTGCAGGAGAAGGGGCATTGTTCTTTCATTGCTAAAGAATACAGTAGAATAGTGAATATGAGGATTTTTTGTACTTACTGTGCAAACTCTTCATGGTGTTTTTATTTTATTTCCTTTTTTGGCCTTTAGAGTCGTCAAAATGAAGGACAAAATAGTCAGCTTCTACATAGGCTTTAGCTGAACCCTAGCACTAAGCTAATCAGGTTATGACTGACAGTATTGGAAAAGCAAATCCGAAATCTCAGAGAGAACCTCAAAAGAAGAGAGAGCCTTAATACCAGCAGGGCGACCGAATAATGTAGTGGGATCTGTGTCCTCCAGTGTCTCTGGGTTGGGAAGGAGAGTGGCAGAAAGCTAGGAGGGGGAGTAAGTCTGTTCAGATTGAAGGCCTATACTACCTTAGAAAGGAAGTACCGTAAGTACTGGTCAGTCACTTGTAGAAGAGAGTTTGCAAGTTCAATTCACCTTTCAGGAAAGAAGTAGAATAAAAATCTGTACATGACATTTGGAGGCTAACAGCTCCTGGAAAAGAAATTACGGTACACAGTGTGATGTGGTCCTTCAGGGATCTTGAGGGCCAGGTTCTCTTCAAGGATTGATTTAAAGGAATTCAGAATAAAAGGAAGAGAAAAGACTTGTTTTTGCTTACCCTGATGGAAATGGGCCTTCCAAGTGCAGTGGTGAATGGAGAAAAAGGCTTCCATGCCTTAAAAGGAATTTGTCAGCAGATTTTTGCTATTTAATATGAGAGAAGCATGATGTATGGGCAGAGACCAGCGATAGGTCACTTAGTTTACTAGGTGCAGAAGTTGTGATAGAATCACATTTCTCCTTCACCTCATTGGGGATCACAGGACCATGGATGTTATGCTGCTGCCACTAGGAGGACACTAAGCAAATGCACAAAGAAATTAGCTCCTCCTCCGCAGTATACACAGTATACACCCTCTGATGGCTCTATCCTGAACCAGTTCTTGCTTAGTGTCTTAGGAGGCACTAGGGTCTGGTTTCAGACCCCGACTATTTTTTATTTTTTTTTTTAACTTTAATTTTTTGCCATGGATTGAAGGAGCGACAGGGCTTTTCAAGGTCCCAATCTCCCAAAATTATCAACAGGCGGGAACGCGGAGTGTCGTCTCCCCGTACCCCCTCCTGCAACCACCATGCCATGCCTGGGCTCCCCTTAGGGGCGACGGCTCCCTTTAATGGGTCCGTTCTCCCCACACAGACAATGGATGGGAACATGGGGTGTCGCCCCCACGTTACCCCCCCTTCCAGAGCCAGGCCTTCAGCTGGACACTTGCCCTGCCCTCCCGAAAGTCTACCTGAGGTACTCTGGCAGAGGCTCCCATGCGGTGTCCGTGTGGCCCCACTGCAGCACCACTGTCAGCGGCTGGTGTCAGGAGGCAAACGAGCCTTCTCCACCTCCCTATCAAAGGGATGGTGGATTGAGGCTGAATGGGGGGGCCAAAAATCTCCACCTGTGGCCCAGCGCACCTGACGCTGCTTCATCTGCAGCAGCCATCTGTGAGTACAGCAGCGTCCCTGGTCGGCAGGAAGAGGCGGGGGCTCCCTCTCCATAGTCCTATGTAGATGTCCAAGGCACCCGGTTCACTGCGTCTCTCACCGCTACCTCTGCCGCCTCCACAAATTTAGTCCCCAGCTTCTGACTGTGATAGGCCTAGCTCTGCCCACCTGGCCGACTCCACCCACTTCTCAGGCGCTTCTCGTTCTAAGCGAGAAGCGCTGCAGCTGTATACCAGGTCTCTGGCCCTGACTCCGCCCACTTTCTCTGGTGCTTCTCGTTCCTCATGAGAAGCGCCGACGTATTCTCGGGCTCTACTTCCTGGTGCGTGTATAGCACAGGAAATAAACAGCCTGGGGGATGCCATCTCCTTCACCGCACGTGTGACTTCAGGTTTTTACCGCCGCACTGACTACCTTCTCTGGGGGCACGGGCACAGGACCTGGGTAAGCTAGTGCACAGCACTTAACCCCTTCTCTGAAGCAGCCTCTAAGCAGAAGAGGCTGTCTGTCTTATGTACCACATGTAATGCCCCACTACCACGCAGACACCGTTATGCAATCTGTGCGGCCTGTGACCCCACATGCGCACAGGAGCCCCCTGCTAATGCCGACCCTAGTGGACCTAGTCCACCCGAGTGGGCCACGCCCTTGGCTCAGTCCATGGCTTCCCTGGCTAAAGCTATAGAATCCTTCCGTGATTGCTCCTCAAGCACGGGCATCTCTTTACCCCCCGTTGAAGGCCCCCCTTCAGCCACACAATAGTCTTCCTCAGACAGGGGCCGGACTGCGGCAGAAGATATACAATATTTTAGAAAACGTCCCCATGACTCGTCCCCTAGGTACTCTGGTACCTTGGCATCCGCAAGCTCTGCTTCCCGCTCCCCCTCACCAGGGGTTGCAGCGAACATGACTCAGAATACGAGTCAGTTGTGGCCGTAGACCCGGACTCTCTAGAATACCAGGAGTCTCTAGATTCTCTCGAAGCGGATAATAAGGCTCTGAGAGTAGACTAAGAACCCGGTACTAGTCGGGATCATACTGTGTCCTTCAAAAGGACCAAACGTCCTCACAGGGTTTTTGCTAGCCACCCTGAGTTTACGGACATTGTTCAAAGGCATAGAAGTCGCCTGGGCAAGCGATTCACAGGACAAAAGCCGCTGGAATCACTGTGTCCTTTTGCTTCTACTCTGTGAGAAAGGAGTGGACTGAGTCCCCTGCAGTAGATCCACCCATATCACGGCTCGCTTCCAAAACTCTCCTGTCTGACAGTTTGTCTATTAAAAACCCCACTGATTGACAATCTTGCTCGGTCAATCTTTGAGGCTGCTGGAGCAGCACTCTTCCTTTCCTTCGCCGCCACCTAGGTGGCCAGAGCTATGGTGTCCTGGGCCAGAGGCCCTAGTTAAGACCGGTTAAGACAATAACCTGCCTCCCGAGGCAGTCAGTCTCACTTACCAGATTGCCCGGGCCGGGTAATAGGTTGTGCATGCCTCCCTAGATGCGGCTAAGTGCGCCGAGTTTGCAGCCGCAAACACTGTTACTATCAGGAGAGCCCTTTGGCTCCGAGAGTCGCTGGCAGACTCCGCTTCAAAGAAGTCTTAAACTTCCCTGCCTTACCAGAGCAGGGTGTTTGTTCGGAGTTAAACTTGACCAAATTATCTCGGATGCTACTGGAGGAAAAAGCAAATTCATCCCTCAGCAAAGACCCAGTCGGCCTTTTCGGGACCAACACCAGGTCCCAGCCTTTTCACAGTACCACAAGCTGGTCATTCGCCACCGCTTCCTCTAGCACGGCCCGTCCCCTGCACAGAGACAGGGATTCACAACCTTCGTTCAAGCCCTCTCATTTCTGGAAAAACAGACCCTCCCGTTCCAGACCCAAGGGTATCTCTTCCTGCACGTTCTCTGCTCAATGACTCATTACAGTATCCGGAGGGCACAGACAGGGTAAGCGGCCGTCTACTCTTGTTTCGTCAGTGACCAAATAAATATAATGTTGAAATATACTTGGTACTTCCAATAAGTATAGAAAAACCGAAAAAACAATGGAAGCACAAATACTATAAAAAATGGATTTTTATTTAGTATATGCAGCAATGCAAATTCTACATATTTTAATAATAAAAGACAATTTTTATTTAGTAGATGCAACAATGCCGATTCTTGTTTCGTCAGGTCTGGCTGGCTGTTAACGACCAATGGGTCCGTTCACGACCAATGGGTCAGAGATCTGGTGTCCTCCAGATACAAAATAGAATTCGCGTCTCCCCCGCCAACACGCTTCTTCCAGTTGCATCTTCCAAAGATGGAGGTGCATGCAGCTCCATTTTATCAGGCCATATACGCTCTCTGCAACAATGGAGTCATCGTCCCGGTCCCTCACGCAGAAAGGTTCAAGGGGTTTTACTCAAACCTGTTCGTGATCCTAAAGAAGGACGGTACCATTCGCCCCATCCTAGACCTAAAGCTGTCGAGCAAGTTTGTCAAAGTGCGTCATTTCAGAATGGAATCCCTCTGTTCTGTTATCACCTCACTGGAGAAAGGGGAATACCTTGTGTCTGTCGACATCAAAGACTCATATCTTCACATTCCAATCTTAGCAGGTCACCAAAGATTTCAACGTTTCGCAATCGGAGACAAGCACTTTCAATTCACTGCCTTGCCCTTCGGTCTCGCCTCTGCCCCCAGAGTGTTCACCAAAGTTATGGCAGCCGTCATGTCTATCCTGCATGCTCTGGGTGTGGTGATTCTGCCCTACCTAGACGACCTAATCAAAGGATCGTCCCTTCAGGCCTGTGCGGAGAGTGTCAGCGTCACTGTGGACACACACTCTCGCTTAGGTTGGCTAGTAAACCCTGGACAAGTCCTGCCCAGCCCCATCCCAGCAAATCTCCTTTTTGGGGATGATCATGGACACTTCTCGAGCGTTGGTAATTCTCCCTTCAGAAAAGATCTCAACGCTGATCCGGGGAGCCCGGAAGCTTTCTCTTGCCTGCCCCACTCCCTGCGGTTCAGCATGCAGGTCCTGGGGAAAATGGTAGCGTCGATCGAGGCAGTACCGCTTGCCTAATTACACCTCCATCCTCTGCACCAGGCATTGTCAACTTGGGACAGAAATCCGGCTTCCCTGGACTGCCGGTTTCGCCTGTCCCCTGGATCAAGTGGTCTCTCAGGTGGTGGATGTCAGCGTCCTCATTTGGTCAGGGAAGGCTTTTCTCCCAGTCCACTGGCTGGTGGTGACCACTGACGCCTGTCTTCTAGGTTGGAGAGTGATCTTCCGTCACCACATGGCTCAGTGACGCTGGTCCATTCAGGAATCGTGTCTCCCGATCAATATCGTCGAGATTCGAGCAATCAGGCTAGCCCTTTGATTCCATCAACTCTTGGCCGGTCGTCCAATTCGGATCCAGTCTGACAACGCCGCAGGGGTGACGTACATCAATCGTCAAGGGGGCACACGAAGCAGAACAGCGATGCTCGAAGTAGCACACATTCTGCAATGGGTCGAGACAATCCATTCAGTCATCTCTGCAGTTCATTTTCCAGGAGTAGAGAATTGGGCGGCAGGTTTTCTCAGCCGTCAGGGTCTGGCCTCGGGAGAGTGGTCCCTTCATCCGAAAGTTTTTCAGCAGATTTATCAGCGTTGGGGAACTCTGGATGTGGACCTCATGGTCTCCAGACAAAACGCCAAAGTTCCGCCATTCGTAGCTCGGTCCTGCGACCCACTAGCCATTGGGTCGGATGCCCTGGTGCTTCCGTGGAATCAGTTTCACCTCCCTTACATTTTTCCGCCGCTTCCGTTAATCCCGAGGGTCATCCGAAAGATCAAGGCGGGAGGTATCCCGGTGATTCTCGTTGCACCAGACTGACTACGCCGAGCGTGGTACATGGAACTAGTGCAACTAGTTGCCAACGTTCCCTGGCGGTTGCCGGACCGCCCATACATTCTCTCTCAGGGGCCCATTTACCGCCAGAACTCAAGAGTTCTAAGTTTAACGGCCTGTCCATTGAATCCTGGTTCCTAGCCCAGTCCGGTTTCTTGCAACAAATAGCGTCCACCATGATCAACGCTCGGAAACCTACTTCCATGTGCATTTACCATCGTATTTGGAAGGCCTTTTTATCTTGGTGTAAAACCCGTGGATGTTCCCCACTTGTGTTTTCTATCCCTTCCATTTTGGAGCTTCAGGCCTGGCACTGGCTTCTCTCAAATGCCAAATTTCAGCCTTATCCATCCTGTTCCAGCGAAGGATAGCTTCCAAATCGCAGGTTAAGACATTCATACAGGGAGTGTCGCACCTTGTCCCTCCCTACAAGATGCCTCTGGAGCCATGGGATCGTAATTTAGTCCTAGGTGCCTTGCAAGAGGGCCCCCTTCAAACCCCTGCAGGATGCACCACTCACTCTTGGAAAGTTGCCTTTTTTGTGGCAGTAACATCCATCAGGCAGGTCGCGGAGTTGGCGGCTTTGTCTTGCAAACCTCCATTTCTGGTCTTTCACCAGGGCAAAGTGGTGTTAAGGACGTCTCTGTCCTTCTTGCCTAAGGTCATTTCTTCTTTTCATCTGAATAAGGACATAGTTTTGCCCTCGTTCTGCCCAGCTCCGGTCCTTCGTACTGAGAAAGCTCTTCACACTTTGGATTTGGTGAGAGCACTCAGGAAATACTTTTCCAGAACAGCGTCTTTCCGCAAATTGGATTCCCTCTTTGTGTTTCCGGAGGGACACAGGGCCTACCTGCTTCTAAAGCTACAATAGCCAGATGGATCCGCTCTACGATCCAAGAAGCTTACGGTGTCAGAGGTCAGCCTATCCCATCAAGGATCAAGGCACACTCCACTCTGTCAGTGGAGGCTTCCTGGGCCAGTCTGCACCAGGCGTCGGCACAGCAAGTTTGCAAGGCTGTGACTTGGTCCAGCCTTCGCACGTTGTTTGTTAAGCATTACAACATTCATTCTCAAGCCTCTTCAGATGCAGCCCTTGGCAGACAGATTCTTCAGTCGGTGGTATCACATATTTAGGCCAGATTTAATCGTTTGGTATACGAGGTTTCAGCTGTTGTGCTGTTTCCCACCCAGGGACTGCTTTAGAACGTCCCATAGTCCTGTGTCCCCCAGTGAGGCGAAGGAGAAGCAGGGATATTTGTGCGTACTCGCCGTAAAATCCCTTTCTCCGAGCCAGTCATTGGGGGACACTGCACCCACCCTGTTAGCCTGTTGGCTTGTGGTTGTTCCTTGTTTTTGACATTTTGCATTTGTTTGCGATCTGTGAGCTCCTACTGCTTTGGCACTGAACTGGTTCAGGATAGAGCCAGCAGAGGGTGTATACTGCGGAAGAGTTAATTTCTTTGTGCATTTGCTTGGTGTCCTCCTAGTGGCAGCAGCATAACACCCATGGTCCTGTGTCCCCCAATGATTGGCTCAGAGAAAAGGATTTTACAGTGAGTTACACACAAAAACCTCTTTTTCTCTATCGCTTCATTGGGGGACACGGGAACCATGGGGTGTATGCTGCTGCACAAAAAGTTGGCTCCTCCTCTGCAGTTATAAACCCCACTGACTGGCACTAAGTTAATCAGTTTTAGCTTTCTGTCAGTAGGAGGTGGACACGGGTCTTTCTTTAGACCTATATCTATTTAATGTGCGTCGTTTCCTTTCAGGTTCCCGGAGGGATACAGTGTGAATAGTCACTACTGTACTCCCAGACAGAGTATGGCGTATAACTACCGCCTCGTATCCTCATACGTCTGTTCGGCAGGGTCCCAACTCTTAACACAGAAGCGTGTTCAGGTGATCCGGACCCGGTCCTGCCTCTGTCCCTCTACCCACTCGCCCACCAGAGCCTGTCTGATGAGACGCGGATGTTCCGATTTTGGACGTCCGATCTTCACGAATGTGGAGGTTTTTTCTCTCTCTCCCTCCCCTCCCCCTCCAGGACCCGAATAAAGAAGGAATTACAAAGAGGAGAAGATCTGGCAAGAAGATCAAAAAGATCCTATTGTTTCAATAGGGTTATTTCCCCTTTAATTCCCACTTCTGATCCCATTGCAGCAGCCATTGGATTGCGCATACCTTGCTCAGTGTTCTACCTGCAGCTGCGCAACTTTGGCGGCGTTTTTGCGGCCTCTGAACCGCTCCCCCATGCTTCGGCGGTCACAAGCTGTAATCTAGGTCCCAGCTTCTCTCGGGCCTAGTAACAGCTTTGGCTCCGGCCCCCGTCCTCTGCTTTCCGGGCGGGCTTTTCTCCCACCTGTCTTTCTCTCTCCTCTTTGTGTGGGCAGCTGTTAACTCCGCCCACTACTCCCAGCCCCTCCAGTCTGCTGGAATCGCCACCATCTTGCTCCCCCTGGACCCTGTGACTAGTCCCGCCCCTCTTCCGGCTTCTGCGAGCGGGATCCTTCTCTGCAGCGCACGTTTTCACCGACTGGGTCCCCTGCATCCTCCTTCCGGACCTGGTTCTGCGCTCGGTATGCTCATCGCAGCTACAGCCTGGGAGCAGACGACAGCATACTGTGAGTAGCTCTGCTCTGCAGACTTACACTCTCCTCTGCATATTTTCTGTCCTCTAACCTTCTGGCATTAGTTAGTGGGTCTGCTCATCATGCCTAATCACAAAGGAGAGCCTTCTCGTCGTCCTGCTTCCTCTACATCTTCTTCCTCTACTCTGGTCAGACACTTTGCATGCTCTTCGTGCAAAAGCAAACTCCCTTCATGTCAGTCCAATCCCCTCTGTCAGGGCTGCAGCAACTCCACTGTACCCACTACCCAGGAGTCTCTTTCTATTCCAGGCAAGAACCAGACCCCTATCCCAGGTTGGGCTTCCTTTCTGTCGCAGTGTGTGGTGGACCTCACCAAGGTGTCACAGACCCTGGTGTCCGTGCTTGACAGACTGCCCCATCCGGCTCCCGCAGTTGCCAGTGGGTCACAGGATTCTACGTCCAGCCCTTCCAACACAGGCCGCAAGAGACCCAGACAGGAGCACCGTTCTAGGTCCTCTTCCCGCTCCATTTCACCCTCCGGTCTTTCACGGCAAGATCCCTCTTCCCGGTCATCCTCTCCCAAGTCAGGCGAGGGGTCTTCGGACGTGCTTTCAGAGGATGATTCAGACCTAGATTCAGAACAGGCTTCTAACATGAGAGATATGGTCCAGAGCCTTATTGTCGCAGTCAACCAGACCTTGGGCAACAAGGATACCTCTACGGAACCCACAGATCAGGCGGTTTTGTTTAGACAGTCAAAACCACCTTCCAAGGTGTTGGCCCCACACAGTGAATTTGTGGAGGTACTCGCCAGGGAAAGGGAGAACCCTACCAGATGCTTTCAAAGAGGGAAGCGCCTCGGCATCCAATATCCCTTGTTCCCCGCGCTCACCACTAACTGGATAGCTTCCCCGGCTGTGGACCCGCCAGTCTCCAGACTGTCCTCCAACACGGTCCTCCCACTTTCTAATGCAGCATCCCTCAAGGATTCCAACGATAGGATTATAGAATCGCTGGCAAAGTCAGCCATGGAAGCGGCTGCTTCCACATTATACCCGACCTTTGCCTCTTCCTGGGTCTCAAAGGCCATAGCTAGATGGACCAAACCGCTCCGTAAGGGCATCTTTGTGGGAGCTCGTCTGGGGAAGCTAGCTGACTTTGCAGACCAGATTTCCTATGCAGGGAAATATTTAGTATATGCTCCCCTGGATGCCCCATCCTGCGCAGCTCAGGCGTCCAGTAATATGGTGACTATCTGGCTGAATATTTGGCTCAAAGCATGGCATGCGGACTTGTCGTCAAAGAAGTCGCTTACCAGCCTCTCCTTCCAGGTAGCCTGCCTGTTAGACTCCATGTTGGTCCCGATTATTAACCCCTTCACAACCAGTGACGCCACATAGGCGTCATGAAAACTGGTGCCAATCTGACCAGTGACTATGTGGCATCATGAAATTAAAGCCCACTTGCGGGTCGGGTGACCTAGGTCACTGAAAGGTCACCCGACCCGCAGATACAAGGGGCTTTGTTCTTCACCATAGGGGGCGTGGCTTCGCCCCCACGTGACTGCGATCGCTCTGATTGGCTGTTAAAAGTGAAACAGCCAATCAGAGCGATAGTAATATTTCATCAATGAAAATTGATGAAATGTTACAATCCAGCCATGTCCGACGCTGCTGTAGCATCGGACATGGCTGGTGACAGCGATCCGACCCCCCCACCCGTTAACGGGGGCGATCTGCCCCCCGCCACTGAATGACAGCGGCGATGTGCCACCGCTTTCGTCATCTCCCCCCCGCCTTCCCTCCGCTCCCCCCAGCTTCCGATCGCCCCTCCTCCTTCCCCCCCGGTACTCACCGAGTGCTGTTATGGCTCCTGGTGTCCCGCGTTCCCGGACCATGGGAAAATGCATGCGCAGTGTGCCCGCCTTCTGCAATTTCCATTCATTCATTTTGATCACTGTGATAAACTCTCACAGTGATCAAAATAGAATGGAAAGTAAATAAACCCCCCGTTTATCACCCCCATAGGCAGGATCAACTAATAAAATAAATTATTTTTATTTTTCCATTAGGGTTAGGGTTGGAAAGAGGGTTAGGGTTGGAAAGAGGGTTAGGGTTGGAAAGAGGGTTAGGCTTGTGGTTAGGGTTAGGCTTGTGGTTAGGGTTAGGCTTGTGGTTAGGGTTAGGCTTGTGGTTAGGGTTAAGCTTGGGGTTAGGGTTAGGCTTGGGGTTAGGGTTAGGCTTGGGGTTAGGGTTAGGCTTGGGGTTAGGGTTTGGCTTGGGGTTAGGGTTTGGCTTGGGGTTAGGGTTAGGCTTGGGGTTAGGGTTAGGCTTGGGGTTAGGGTTAGGCTTGGGGTTAGGGTTAGGCTTGGGGTTAGGGTTATGGTTAGGATTAGGATTATGGTTAGGGTTGGGATTAGGGTTAGGTGTGTGGTTAGGGGTATGTTGGGGTTAGGGTTGAAGTTAGAATTGTGGGGTTTCCACTGTTTAGGCACATCAGGGGGTCTCCAAACGCGACATGGTGCAACCATTGATTCCAGCCAATTTTGCGTTCAAAAAGTTAAACGGTGCTCCCTCCCTTCCAAGCCCTGATGTGTGCCCAAACAGTGGTTTACCCCAACATATGGGGTATCAGCGTACTCAGGAAAAATTGCACAACAACTTTGGGGGTCTAATTTCTCCAGTTACCCTTGGGAAAATAAAAAATTGGGGGCTAAAAAAATATTTTTGTGGAAAATTTTCAAGTCTCTGCGTTATAAACTTCTGTGAAGCACTTGGGGGTTCAAAGTGCTCACCTGGCATCTAGATAAGTTCCTTGGGAGGTCTAGTTTCCAAAATGGGGTCACTTGTGGGGGTTGCTATTGTTTAGGCACATCAGAGGCTCTGCAAACGTAATGACGACCGCAGACCACTCAAAGTCTGCATTTCTAAACGTCACTACTTCCCTTCCGAGCCCCGACGTGTGCCCAAACAATGGTTCCCCCCATATATGGGGCACCAGCGTACTCAGGACAAACTGTACAACAACTTTTGGGGTCCAATTTATCCTGCTACCCTTGTGAAAATAAAAAATTGCTGGCTGAAAATCATTTTTTGAGGGGAAAAAAAAATATTTTTTATTTTCACGGCTCTGCGTTATAAACTTCTGTGACGCGCTTGGGGGTTCAAGATACTCACCACACATCTAGATAAGTTCCTTGGGGGGTCTAGTTTCCAAAATGGGGTCACTTGTGGAGGGGTTCCACAGTTTAGGTACATCAGGGGCTCTGCAAATGTTAAATGATGCCCGCAGACCATTCCATCAAAGTCTGCAGCATTTCATAATGTCACTACTTCCCTTTCGAGCCCCGACGTGTACCCAAACAGTGGTCCCCACCCACATATGGGGTACCAGCGTACGCAGGACAAACTGGACAACAACATTTGTGGTCCAATTTATCCTGCTACCCTAAAAAAAATTGCTGGCTAAAAATCATTTTTTTTTTTTTTTTTTTTTTTTTTTAGGAAAAAAAAATAATTTTTATTTTCACTGCTCTGCGTTATAAACTTTTGTGAAGCACTTGGGGGTTCAAAGTGCTCACTATGCATCTAGATAAGTTCCTTAGGGGGTCTAGTTTGCAAAATGGGATCATTTGTGGGGGAGCTCCAATGTTTAGACACACAGGGGCTCTCCGAACACAACATGGTGTCAGATAACGACTGGAGCTAATTTTCCATTCAAAAAGTCAAATGGTGCTCCTTCCCTTCTGGACCCTGCCGTGCGCTCACAGTGGTTTATGACCACATATGAGGTATCGGTGTACTCAGGAGAAATTGCCCAACAAATTTTAGGATCCATTTTATCCTGTTGCCCATGTGAAAATGAAAAAAATGATGCTAATAGAAAATGTTACATTAAAATGTCCATTTTTTTCTTTCCACGTTGCTTTAGTTCCTGTGAAACACCTGAAGGGTTAATAATCTTCTTGAATGTAGTTTTGAGTAGCTTGAGGGGTGCAGTTTTTAGAATGGTGTCACTTTTGGGTATTTTCTGCCATATAGACCCCTCAAAGTGACTTCAAATGTGAGGTGGTCCCTAAAAAAAAAAATGGTTTTGTAAATTTTATTGTAAAAATGAGAAATCGCTTGTCAACTTTTAACCCTTATAACGTCCTAACAAAAAAATATATTGTTTCCAAAATTGTGCTGATGTAAAGTAGACATGTGGGAAATGTTATTTAGTAACTATTTTGTGTCACATAACTCTCTGGTTTAACAGAATAAAAATTCAAAATTATGAAAATTGGAAAATTTTCTAAATTTTCGCCACATTTCTGATTTTTTTCACAAATAAACGCAAAAATTATCGACCTAAATTTACCACTAACATGAAGCCCAATATGTCAGGAAAAAACATTCTCAGATTCGCTAGGATCCGTTGAAGCGTTCCTGAGTTATTACCTCATAAAGGGACACTGGTCAGAATTGCAAAAAATGGCCTGGTCATTAAGGTCAAAATAGGCTTGGTCATGAAGGGGTTAAAGAGGCCACAGGGGGCATGAGTTCTATTCTCCCCCAGTCCAAACCTTGCCGGCCTTCCCTGAAGCGGCAGTTCAGCTACTTTCGGCTCTTTCGACGTTTCGCGGCGACGAAGGATTCTTCCGGCCACCACACGTCACAGAATCAGCAGGTCAGGTAAAAGACTTCCTTCAAGCCCACTCCTTCCTGGCATCCTCAAAGCTCCCACTGTTATGATTGGGTCACTGAGGAGGAAAGCAAGACCAAGCTAAGCCACAGAAAACCAGAGAGGTTGGTAACTAAGGGGATTGCACACCCCTGATCCTATCCACACAACTAGCAGTAGCCGTGGAGCGTACCTACGATGATTCTAGATGGCTCGACACAGCCGGATAACTAAATAAGCCTAAAGCAAGAAAGGGGAAATATAAACTGCCCCAGAGCAGACCACAAAGGAATAGATATCCCCCAAACATATATTGTCGATGAGATGAAAACAAACGCAGGTAGGAAGATAGGCTGAGCAAACAATGAGGCCCAAGCTAACTAGACAGGACAGGAAAGACACTGTCTGCAATCACGCAAAAAAACCTTGCAAAAAATGCCCAACACGTCTGATAGAAAAAACACTGAAGTCACTAGACTTCGCCCACTATTTCGGCACTCTAGTATATTCTGAAAACAGAGCAAAGAGAGGCCAATCTAATAAGGGACAAAAACAAACTGGCACAAGCAGTAACATAAGGATGAAAATTCAGCACAGCCCCAGCAGGGGCTGGCTGACCACACAAAACTGAAATAGACAAAACCAAATCAAATGTGAACAATAGCAAAAGAACACTTAACTTGAGCATGCACGGACTGAGCTGGAAACTAAGACCTCTGGAGGCTGGAAAAAATCACCAGCAGGGATAGAGGGAGTCGGCTGTCTTAAATCCAATCAGAAACACTCAGATGTCCAATCGTCCTTCTTATCAGGTGGCAGACCTCTGTTAATTACATCAGCTCCATTACCTCCTGTAATCACCAGAGGGAGCCTGGAAAGAGAACTCGCGACCCCTCTGTCAATATAACCAGCTCCACTACCTTCACTAGTAACCAGAGGTAGGCCAGAAATTCACAACAGTACTCCCCCTTGAGGAGGTGTCACCGAACCCTCATCCATGCCACCAGGCCGATCAGGATGGGCCCGGTGAAAAGCACGAACCAATCTATCGGCATGTATGTCAGAAGCAGAGACCCAAGAATTATCCTCCTGGCTATAACCCTTCCATTCGACCAAGTACTGGAGTCTCCGTCTAGCCAAACAAGAATCCAATATTTTCTCTGCCTCATATTCCACATTGCCTTTAACCAATACAGGGTCAGGAGGTGCCGCCATAGGAACTACTGGCTCCACAAACCTTCAACAGAGATTTATGAAACATGTTATGGATCTTAAACATAACTGGAAGCGCTAATCGAAAAGAAACAGGATTAAGAATCTCCAAAATCTTATAAGGTCCAATGAATCTTGGCTTGAACTTTGGAGACGCAACCTTCATAGGAATATTCTTTGACGACAACCAAACCATATCACCCACTTTAAACCGGGGACCAATGGTCCTATGCCGGTTGGAAAACCGTTGGGCTTTTTCCTGAGAGAGGGACAACTTATCCACCACTTGGTCCCAAATCTGATGCATTCTCTCTACCAGTGTCCACACTTGGGCAGGTCGAAGATTCCATTTGCCCTGAAGAAAATCGAGGATGAAATCCAAAGTTACAGAAAAAGGGCGACGTCAAAGTGGCAGAACTAGCTCTATTGTTTAGCGCGAATTCGGCCAAGGGCAAAAATGAGACCCAGTCATCCTGATCAGCAGATATAAAACATCTCAAATAGGACTCCAAAGTCTGGTTTGTTCTGTCTGCCCATTGGTCTGAGGATGAAACGCAGAGGAGAAAGATAACTGAATTCCCAGATTGGGACAAAAAGTTCTCCAAAATCTGGAAACAAACTGGACTCCTCTGTCCGACACAATGTTCTCAGGAATCCCATGCAACCGAACCACCTGTTGTAAAAACAAGGGCACCAACTCTGAAGATGGCAACTTTGGGAATGGTACAAGATGGATCATCTTAGAAAATCTATCACAAATCTACCAGATAAGTCATTCTCGAGACAGGAAGATCAGAAATAAAATCCATTGAGATATGGGTCCATGGCCTCTTGGGCACCGGCAGGGGCATCAACAACCCACTAGAACGAGAACAGGGTTTGGACCGAGAACAAGTCCCACAGGACTGCACAAAATTCCTGACATCACGAGATAAGGCAGGCCACCAAAAACACCGACTCACCAAATCTCTGGTACCAAAAATACCTGGATGACCAGCCAACACGGAGCAATGAATTTCAGACATTACTCTCTTCCTCCACTGGTCAGGGACATATAATTTTCCCATAGGGCAACGCTCAGGTTTGTCCTCCTGAAATTCCTCCAGGGCACGTCTCAAATCGGGCGAGATGGAGGCAAGAACTACCCCCTCACCTAGAATGGCAGGAGGCTCGGTCACAATAAGAGAATCCGCAAAGAAACTCCTAGAAAGGGCGTCTGCCTTAACATTCTTAGTGCCTGGAAGAAAAGAGACCACAAAACTAAAACGTGTGAAAAACAAGGCCCACCTAGCCTGTCTAGGATTCAAGCGTTTGGCTGATTCAAGATAAATCAAATTCTTGTGGTCGGTGAGGCCCACAACTTCATGTCTAGCTCCCTTCAACCAATGTCTCCACTCTTCAAATGCCCATTTCATGGCCAACAATTCCCGATTCCCCACGACATAGTTGCGTTCAGATGGGGAGAATTTTCGAGAAACGAAGGCACAGGGATTCATCTTAGAAGTCACAGGGTCTTTTTGGGACAAAACAGCTCCACCAATCTCAGAAGCATCTACCTCCACCTGAAATGGAAGTGAGACATCAGGTTGCCGTAGAACCGGAGCAGAAGTGAATCTCCACTTAAGCTCCTGAAATGCCGAGACTGCCTCTGGAGACCAATTCACCACATCATCGCCCTATTTGGTCAGATGAGTCAGGGGTTTGACAATACCAGAAAAATTACCTATAAATTTATTATAGAAATTAGCAAAACCCAAAAACTTCTGGAGAGCCTTCAAAGAAGTGGGCTGAACCCAATCATAAATGACCTGTACCTTGGCCGGGTCCATTTCAATACCCAACGGAGACAAAATAAATCCCAAAAATGAAATCCTCTGTACACCAAAGAGGCATTTCAATCCCTTAACATACAGGGAATTTTCCCTCAAAATCCGGAACACAGTCCGGACATGTTCCACATGAGAATTCCAGTCACTGGAAAAGATCAAAATATCATCCAGATAAATGATCAAAAGCTTATCCACAAAGTCCCGGAAAATATTGTTCATAAAGGATTGGAATACAGAAAGGGCATTAGTGAGCCCAAAAGGCATCACCAGGTACTCAAAATGTCCCTCCGGAGTATTAAACGGCGTCTTCCATTCATCCCCATGCTTGATGCGAATAAGATTATACGCCCCCATGAGGTCAAGCTTGGTAAACCAGCAGGCACTTTTAACTCTGGAAAATAAATCAGAAATCAGGGGTAACGGGTACTGATATTTAAAAGTGATTTTGTTAAGGGAACGATAGTCAATACAAGGCCTTAATGAACCATCTTTCTTGGTCACAAAAAACCCCCAGCACCTAAGGGTGAAGAGGATGATCTAATATGACCCTTCTCCAACGACTCCTTGATATAAGATTGCATAGCATCATGTTCGGGTACCGGTAAGTTGAAAAGCCGACCCTTGGGAAATTTACACCTGGGCATTAACTCAATTGCAGAGTCATAACTCCTATGAGGAGGCAAAGACGCAGACTTACACTCATTAAATACATCAGAAAAATCAGCCAAATAATCAGGAATGTCATGAGACTGGGGAGAGGTCGAGTAACAGGAGTGTCATGAACACACTGACAACCCCAACTCACCACAGACACAGATTTCCAATCCAAAACAGGATTATGAGTTTTTAACCAGGGAAAACCCAGAACAATAGTATCATGCAAATTGTGCAGCACCAAAAATATACAATTTTCTTAGTGGTCCAGGGCGACCTGCATTATCACCTGGGTCCAAAACTAGTGTTTATTCTCCGCCAAAGGAGTAGCATCAATACCCCTCAAAGGGATAGAGTCCGCAGGGGTATCATGGGAAAACCACAACGATTAGCAAAGTCCAAATCCATCAGATTCAAAGCTGCTCCTGAATCCACAAAAGCCTTAGCGGAAAATGTAGACAAGGAGCAGATCAGGGTAATTGCCAAAAGGAACTTGGGTTGTACACTGCCCACAGCGAATGTGTGCGCAAAACGTTTCTCTCGTTTAGGGCAGACAGAAATAGTATGAGAGGCATCTCCACTGAAAAAACACAGCTTATTACGCCTTCTAAACTCCTGACGTTGTTACCTAGACAAAACCCAATCACATTGCATGGGTTCAGACGTTTGTTTAAAAGGCGGCAACGCCTCTCGTGTAGTTTTACGTTCACGTAAACGCCGATCAACTTGAATGGCTAATAACATAGAATCATCAAGACCAGAGGGAACAGGAAATCCCACAATAACATCTTTTACGGTTTCTGATAAACCATTCCGAAAGAGAGCTGCTAAGGGTATGTGCACACGGTGCGGATTCTGCTGCGGTTCCGCAGCGTTTCTGCAGCTGCAGGTCCGCAGCAGATTCTGCTGTGTTGTACAGTACCTTTACTTCCTATGGAAATTAAAAAACGCTGTGCACATGCTGCGGATATTTCCGCGCGGTTTTGCTGCAGTTTACAATCCGCATCATGTCAATTGTTTGGTGCAGAAACGCTGCAGTTTTACACCTCATCCATTATGAGGTGTAAAACCGCAGATAAACCGCAGGACTTTTGTCCTGCGGATTTACCTGCGGTTTTCTCTACAAAATCCGCACACCAAGAAAACTACGTGTGCACATACCCTAGGCACCGTCATTCCATGTAGTAAGGACTGCCTACGTTCAGAATTTTTGACAATACAACTGCAGAATCCAGACCCTGGTCCAATGCCAATAGGGTTTTCTCATCTTGATCAATAGCATTAGGTTCATCATACAAGAACCCCAAGGCTTGAAAAAATGCATCCACATTAGTCAGAATAAGATTTCCAGGTGTCAGAGAAAAAGCCCAATCCTGGGGATCGCCGCGCAGCAAGGAGATGACAATTTTAACCTGCTGCAAAGAGCTCCCCGATGAGTTAGGCTTCAAGGCAAGAAATAGTTTACAATTCTTAAAATTCACAAATTTAGACCGATCCCCAGAAAACACATCAGGAGTAGGGATTTTTGGTTCAACAGCAGGTGATTGAGTGAGATAGGCGGAAATTCCCTGCACTTCAGCAGCGAGCTGCTCAACACGATCAGACAATTGCTTAATCTCCATTAAAGAAAAAAAATCCTACTACGGCCTCAGAGAAAAAGGAAAAAAATACATATAAAAAAAAATTCTGACACAAATTCTGGTAACTAAGCGGATTGCAGACCCCTGATCCTATCCACACAACTAGCAGTAGCCGTGGAGCGTACCTACGATGATTCTAGACTCCTCGACACAGCCGGAGAACTAAATAAGCCTAAAGCAAGAAAGGGGAAATATAAACTGCCCCAGAGCAGACCCCAAAGGAATAGATAGCCCCCAAACATATATTGTTGGTGAGACGAGATGAAAACACAAACGCAGGTAGGAAAATAGGCTGGGCAAACGATGGGGCCCAAACTAGCTAAACAGGACAGGAAAGGAAAGATGTTGTTGCAATCACGCAAAAAACCCTGCAAAAAATGCCCAACACGTCTGATAGAAAAAACACTGAAGTCACTAGACTTCGTCCACTATATCAGCACTCTGGTATATTCTGAAAGCAGAGCAAAGAGAGGCCAATCTAATAAGGGACAAAAACAAACTGGCACAAGCAGTAACATAAGGATGGAAATTCTGCACAGCCCCAGCAGGTGCTGGCTGACCACACAAAACTGAAATAGACAAAACCAAATCAAATGTGGACAATAGCAAAAGAACACTTAGCTTGAGCATGCAGGGACTGAGCTGGAAACTAAGACCTCAGGGGGCAGGAAAAAATCACCAGCAGGGATAGAGGGAGTCGGCTGTCTTAAAGCCAATCAGAAACTCCAGATGTCCAATCGTCGTCCTCATTATCAGGTGGCAGACCTCTGTTAATTAGATAAGCTCCATTACCTCCTGTAACCACCAGAGGGAGCCCGGAAAGAGAACTCGCGACCCCTCTGTCAATATAACCAGCTCCACTACCTTCACTAGTAACCAGAGGTAGGCCAGAAAGTGAATTCACAACATCCCACTGTAGGTCCACCAGGCTCCGACCTGGTAGATCTTCCTCGGCATGACTTGTGTCCAGATCCCAGCGTATCTCCCAGGCTAGGCGGTCGTCTCCTGTTTTTCAGGGATGTTTGGCTCCCCTCTGTGGAGGATGCATGGGTCATGGAGGTGGCATCCTCAGGATACAAAATAGAGTTTGCTTCGAGATCAGTTCTTCGAATCCCGTCCCCCAAAAGATCCTTCTCTGGTTCCGGGTTTCTTTGCGTCCATCGCCTCCCTTCTGAGTTCGGAGGTTATCGTTCCCATCCCGGAACGAGAATGCTTCACAGGTTTCTATTCAAACCTGTTTGTAGTGCCGAAGAAGGACTGCGCCTTCGACATTTCAGGATGGAGTCTCTCAGTAATTGTTTCCATGGAGGCGCAGGAATTCCTGTGCTCTATAGACATCCAGGATGCCTACCTCCATGTTTTGGTTTTCCCAGCTCATCAGAGGTTCCTGTGTTTCGTGGTACAGCAGAACCATTTCCAGTTTGTCGCCCTGCCGTTCAGACTCGCGACCGCTCCCAGGGTCTTCACAAAGATCATGGCGGCTTTGATAGCCAGTTTGAGGATCAGGGGCCTGGTGCTTATCCCGTACCTCGACGACATCCTCTTCAAGGCTCTGTCTCACAGGCCCAGGAAAGTCCGTTCATTGTCCTCGACTCCCTGGCCTGGTTCGGGTGGCTAGTGAACAGAACAAAGTCCTGCCTTGTTCTGACTTAGCGCCTTGTCGTCTTAGCCATGCTGTTCTACACCCATCGGGTGAGAGGTTTTCTCCCCTAAGAAAAAGGGAGTTCGCTCTCTGCAAGGCCCTCGGCTTCCTTCCTTCCGTTAAGCAATGAAGGTCCTGGGCAGAATGGTGGCAGCGTTGGAAGCAATCCCTTTTGCATAATTTCACTCGAGACCACTTCAGCAGCCCATCCTTTTGCAGTAGGACAGGTCTGTCCTGTCGCTGGACCGTCCGCTTTGTCTCTTCTCGAGTCAAGCGGTCTCTCAACTGGTGGCTGTCATGCCCCCTCGTCCTCCAGGGCCAATCCTTCCTTCCCGTCGATTGGCAGGTGTTGACGACGGACGCCAGCCTTCTCAGCTGGGGGGCGGTTTTTCGCTGTCTGACAGTCCAAGGGCATTGGTCGTGCAGGAGTCCTTTCTACTGATCAACATCCTCGAGATAATGGCCATCCTTCTGTCCCTCCATCACTGGGAAAGGCTTCTCGGGTCTGCCAGTAAGAATTCAGATGGACAATGCCACATTAGTGGCATATGTCAATCGCCAGGGAGGGACCCGGAGTTCCCTGGCGATGGTCGAGGTATCCAAGATCCTCCTCTGGGTAGAGGCGACGGTTCCAGCAATATCCACAGTGCATATTCCCGGCGTGGACATCTGGGCTGCCGATTTTCTCAGCCGCGAAGGTTTCTCGGCAGGAGAGAGGTCCCTGCATCATCAGATTTTCTGTCTGATTTTGTCTTCGATGGGGATCCCATAGCGTTCCCCCTGAACAAGAAGGTTCCACGGTTCATCTCCAGGTCCTGCGACCCTCTGACGGTGGGCGCCGATGCTCTGGCCACTCCCTGGTCGCAATTCGTCTTCCAAGGCTGTTAAAGATCAAAGCGGAGGGGGTGCCGGTCATTCTGATCGCACCGGATTGGCCCAGAAGGTCCTGGTTCGCAGAGATCGTCAATCTTCTGGCGGACGCCCCCTGGACGCTCCCAGACAGGCCAGGTCTTCTGCACAAGGATGAATCTGCCACCAGAGTTCTCGATCGCTCAATTTGACGGTGTGGCTTTTGAAACCTCGGTTCTGAGAGCGTCCGTTTTTTCTGATCGTGTGATACGCACTATGATCGAGGCTAGGAAGCCGTTGTCTTCCAGGGTCTATTATCGGACCTGGAAAGCCTATTTCCGCTGGTGTGGGTCTAATGACATTCCGCCGATAAACTTGTCTCTTCCTTCCATTTTGGCTTTTCTCCAGGCGGGACTCGATGCTGGCCTTGCCCTTAGTTCTCTAAAGGGTCAGTTATCAGCCCTCTCCATCCTCTTTCAGAAGTCCTTAGCCTCCCATTCAAGTCAGAACTTTCCTTCAAGGAGTGGCATATGCGGCTCCCCCGTACCGGACCCCTGGGACCTCAATCTTGTTCTGGAGGCCTTGAGGGGTTCTTCCTTTGAACCTCTCCGAGAGGTCTCCCTGTCCGTTCTGTCCTGGAATGTGGCATTTCTTGTGGCCATCACCTACATTGTGGTGGCACTGTTCATGCAGAGAGGGACTGCTTCAAAGTTGGAGCAATTATATGTATCCAAATTAGAGCTTGAGTCTGAGGATCTTCATGAGAGGAAGAATGACCTGCAGGAGTGAATCGATGAGAGCCCCTAACACTTAAGGTCCCGTTACATTTAGCGATGCACCAGTGATCCTGACAACGATACGACCCGGTCAG
The DNA here is from genome assembly GCF_039654945.1 of Dendrobates tinctorius. Taxonomy (NCBI): domain Eukaryota; kingdom Metazoa; phylum Chordata; class Amphibia; order Anura; family Dendrobatidae; genus Dendrobates; species Dendrobates tinctorius. The sequence continues at coordinate 82,735 of NW_027362290.1, forward strand.
GATCGCTGGTGCATGGCTAAATGGTCGCTAGTGAGCTGCCAAACAGGCAGACATCACCAGCGACGTAGCAGCGGTCGTTACTTACCTGTCAGTTGGCAGCTCTGGTGACGACTTCCTCCCGCGTCCATGGAGTCGCTCGTCGGCGCCAGCAGGAAGCCGACGTCGAGAAATGGACCAGGACGATCAGCGATATCCAGTGGGGAGCCGGGTCAGAGATAAGTGTCACATGTAGCGATATCGCTGTCGCGTCACAAAATCGGTGATGCTTTAGCGATTTCGCTATGTGTGAAGGGGGTTTAAGTCAGAGCCATAGTGAACCGTGAAAAGGTCTGAGCATTTTCTGGGACTTTATGGTATTGTAGGAGTTCAGTGACAATGGATTGAGAAAATCCTGATTAGCTCTTACTGAGATTGGACTGTGGCTTTTTTTTTTTTTTTTTTTAGGGAAAATTCTTAACAGGGCAGACGAGATGGATATTTTGGTTTGGTTGCATTTGGGCTGAGAGAATGGGGATAGCTGAATTTATAAGTGACTAACCACTACATTAATGCATTCTGTATATTTACTGTTCTGTTTCTTTGCTAGGTTTGCCTATCATCTAAGGCAATGGCAGATTGAAGGTACTGGTATCAGCAGTCATTTAAAGGCGTTGAATGATAAGCAGTCGTTGCCCCTGCGGATTGTGTGCCAGCCAGCAGGACTACCAGATAAGGTTAGGTGCTACTTTTCTTACGTTGCCGGGCTTGTATTAAAGGCCCCGTCACACACAGCGAGATTGTTAGTGAGATCGCTGATTTTGTGACGCATCAGAGATCTCACCAGCGATATCGCTGTGTGAGACATGAATCAGCGACCGCCCCCCCCCCCCCCCCCCCCCGCTGGGTATCACTGATAGTGTTCTAATGTCCTGGGCCAATTTTTGATCACTGGTCTCCCGCTGGCCAGAGCACATCGCTGTGTGTGGCAGCGGGAGACCAACGATCAGCGAGCTCCCAGCGCTGTAAGCAGACGCTGGGAGCTGGAATCCAAGGTAAATATCGGGTAACTAAGCGCGCGCGTCGCTTAGTACCCGCTGTGTACCTTGGATACCTGCGTGCTCGCGCTGGGAGCTGGTATCCAAGGTACACAGCGGGTAAATAAGTGACGCGCGCGCTTAGTTACCCGATATTTACCTTGGATACCAGCGTCCTCGCTGGTGCTGATTGCTGGTGAGATCTGCCTGTTTGACAGCTCAAGAGCGATTGTGTAGCGAGGCACCAGCGATCCTGACAAGGTTGTCGGGATTGCTGGTGCATCGTTTAGTATGACGGGACCCTAAGGGTGTGTTTTAAGGTGGTCGACCTGCAGCAATTAAATGGCTACCGATCACATACGTGTAGCTAAATAGTGGTCTGATTAGTGTAAGCCTTCCAACTGCACCACCATGTGCACAGAACGAGCGATAAAAGAATATCATTGTTCTTAGCAGCACATGTACTGTTTGCACTGCACAATGTGCTGTCGGAACGATTGTTTTTAAGCAAGCTTTATCTTTTCACCCAAGGAGCCAGCATTTTTCTCACCAGACGATAAGCAGCCTGTTTAACCCCTTAACGACCAGGTGTATTTTTGGTTTTGCATTTTTTTGCTCCCCTTCTTCCCAGAGCCACAACTTTCTTATTTTTCCGTCATTATGACCGTGTCGGGGCTTTTTTTTTTTTGCGGGACGAATTACTTTTTTTATTAGGCTTTTTTTTTTTAACTAGGGTCACTAAATGCTAAAACTGACCTGCCATTATGATTATCCAGGTCATTACGAGTTCATAGACACCAAACATGTCTAGGTTCCTTTTTTATCTAAGTGGCGAAAAAAAATGCCAAAGTTTGTAAAAAAAAAAAAAAAACTGAAAAAATGTTTTTCCGACACCCGTAGCGTCTCCATTTTTTCAGGATCTGTGGTTGGGTGAGGGCTTATTTTTTGCTTGCCCATCTGACGATTTATTAATACTATTTTGATGTAGATACGATCTTTTGATCGCCCGTGATTGCATTGTATTGCAATGTTGTAGTGACCAAAAAAATGTAATTCTGGCGTTCGTTTTTTTTTCTCACTACGCTGTTTACCAATTGGATTAATTCTTTTTATATATTGATAGATCGGGCGATACTTAACGCGGCAATGCCAAATATGTGTATATTTGGTTTTTTAGTTTATTTTGAATGGGGCGAAGGGGGGTGATTTGAACTTCTTTTTTTTTTTTTTTTTTTGTGTTAATATTTTTAACCATTTTTTAATTACTTTTTATTTGCTTCAATAGTCTCCATGGGAGACTTGAAGCTGCAGCTGTCTGATCTGCTGACCCCAGGTTGTCATGCCAACCCATCGATGACCCGCGGTCATGTGACACGGTCACCGATGGGAGAAGGTAATGACGCGCTTTATCCTCGTGCATGATAAATGCCGCTGCCAGTTTTGACAGCGGCATTTAACATGTTAACAGCCGCGGGTGAATCGTGATTCCACCCGTGGCTGTTCCGGGCATATGTCGGCTTATCAGATCAGCTGTTATGTGCCGGAAAAGGTGTGGGCTAATTTCTGGAGCCCGCACCAAACAGGGAGGTGTCCAATGACGTCCGTCATTGGATGTTAAGGGGTTAAACTGCATGATTATCATGAAACGAGTTCAATAATCAGCCAATGTGCCATTACCCTTCACTTTGCTGAACAGGACTTTTTTTTTCTATCTTAGATGACTATAGAAATGTATCCAAGTGATCAAGTAGCTGACTTGCGGGCAGAAGTAACCCACTGGTACGAAAACTTGCAGAAAGATCAGATGAACCAACAGCCCCAACTTCAGGAATTTGGGCAGAGTAGTCGTAAAGGAGATTTTCCTGGTAAGCGTTTTTTATACTGGTGCATGAAGTTTTGCTGTAAATGAAAGCCTGCATGTTTTGGATGCCTTAACTGTTTTTTTTTCCCAGTTAGCAAATTACCTTTTTTCCGTTTTCATAATGGGTTAACCAAAAAAACATTTTTAATTAAAAAGTGTAGTGAAATATGTATATATATATGGATGTATGACCAGCAGTAAATAACATCTGTCCTTAGACTGTAGGTCTTCACAAAGGTCACAGCATATGTCATCCTGAGAAGGCAGTCTCCTGTCTCCAATCTCACCAGGGGGTTTACTGAGATCCACAAAGTGGAAACATTTCACACCTCTTAAGTGTCTTTGGTGGAGAGACGCCAATTGCAGCATGACACTATCTTACTATGGGAAAGGTCAAATAAATAGTGTTCAAAGGAAAAAATAATGTATTCATTGGTAAGATAGCTAGGATCCAGTCACAAACCAAGGATTAGAATATTAACATGAGAGGCTGGTCTAGAAATTGGATCTCCATGTCAAATCTATAAATTAGGCCTACACACAAAGAAAACAGTGATAATATAACAGGGAGAAAACTTACAGAAACATCAAACTTTGCAGTCTGGTACGCTGTCCCTGAGGGAGGGGGAAATATGAAATACAGCACATCAGCTGTCCATGCTGCCCTCACATGTGAACCCTTTTTTGCATATTTGTTTGTCACTTTTTATTTCCTTTTTTATATCCTTTTTATTGTAAGCACCTTTTATATTAAAGCTTAAAACTTTAGTCTGAACATTGTTGCTCTAAAGAATCCATAGCCTTAGAGTGTGCGCTCCTGATAATTGGCACGTGGTGGTTCTTTCAGGACTCATCTCCCGTATGTTCGGTGAGTGGTGGCAGTGTGTATGAGCGGGTGTGTGGTCTGTCGGGGTGTGATTTATGCTCCCACTGTAGCATAGAACAGAGATTGAATGCTGGACTGAGTGAGAGGAGATAGATTAACCCTCGCAGGCGCAACCCCAAGTCACGTGCTGAGAAGCGGGTATGTGACAAATTGGTGCCAGCAGTGGGATATACGAATATATCCTCTCTGATAATTCGTGGCAAAAAGGAACTGTATTTACAACAAACTCTGCATAAATCAGTGGTACAGACGATTATAAGAAACCTCGTAATGTATGCAATCAGAGAAATTTGCTTCCTTTCCCACTTATGATATGCTTCTCCCCCTCTTACCTGAGAAGATTGGAATGTGAAGATATGCGTCTTTGATGTCGACAGACGCAAGGTATTCCCCTGTTTCCAACAACGTGATAGCAAAACGGAGAGATTCCATTCTGAAATGATGCACTTTGACAAACTTGTTCAACAGCTTTAGGTCTAGGATGGAGCGCATGGTTCCGTCCTTCTTTGGGACTACGAACAGGTTTGAGTAAAACTCTTTGAACCTTTCCATGTGAGGAACCTGGACGATGACTGAACGATGACTCCATTGTTGCGGAGAGCGTATATTGCCTGATAAAATGGAACTGCATGCCCTGGCTTGAGGAGGAATTGCGGAAGGATTCTATAGCTTTGGCCAGAGAGGCCATGGACTGTGCCAGAGACGTGGCCCACTCGGACGGACTAGGCCTACTAGGGTCGGCATTAGCAGTGGGCTCCTGAGCGCATGAGGTCGTCGCAGGCTGCACAGATTGCATTACGGTGTCTGCGTGATAATGAGGCATACACCACTGTGGGTGTCTTATCAGCCTTCTTAGATGTCAATGATTGAGACATATTGCATGTATTTTGATGCTGCTTAGAGGCTGCTGCAGGGAAGGGGATAAGCGCTGGGTTCAGCTTACCCAGGTCTTGTGACCATGCCCCCAGAGAAGGTAGTCTGCGCTGCGGATGTAAAATCCTGTAGTCACACGTGCAGTAAAGTATGATGGTGTGCCCCAGCCTGTGTGATACACGCGCGGTGCAGGAAGTGGAGAGTCCGAGAGCAAGTCGGCGCTTCTTGTGAGAAACGAGAAGCGCCAGCTGAAGGGGGCGGAGTCAGGGCCAGGGGGCAGGATGTGGCCGAAGTGTTGCTCGCTCAGAGTGAGAGGCTCTTAAAAAGTGGGCAGAGCTGCCGGGTGGGTGGAGCTTGGCTTATCCCGATCAGAAGCCGGTGTCATGGCAGCATGGTGGCGCTGGAGTGCAGTAGCCTGAGGAGCCGCCCGGGGGCACGTAACCTCCTGGGGACCTGGACATCTGACAGGACCATCAGAAGGAGCCCCCCCCCCCCTGCCGACTGCAGGTGCTGCGCTGCTGAGAGGGGTTAAAGCAGAGCCGGGTGCTCAGTGTGGAGGGCCCAGCTGGGGATTGTGGCCACAAGATCCTCCTCAATCCACCTTCCCTTTGATAGGGAGGTGGAGTGTACTCGTTTGCCTCCTGACATCTGCCACTTTCAGTCAATGGTGGTGCAGGGGGCCGCACGGACGCTGATGGAAGCCTCTGCATGTTACCTGAGGTAATTCTTCGGTGGGGCAGGCAGGGCAATTGTCCAGCTGAAGTCCTGGCTCCAGAAGGGGATACGTGGGGGCGACACCCCATGTTCCTGTCTGTTGTCGGTGTCGTGAGAGCGGACCCATTAAAGAGATCCCTCGCCCCTAAGGAGAGCCCAGGCTGGTTTTGAGGTTGCAGGAGGGGTATGGTGAGACGACACTCCGCGTTCCCACCTGTTGATGATTTTGGGGGATCGGGACCTGGAAAGGCCCCGTCGCCCTTTTGAAGATTTGGGTAAAAAGTAAAATAAAATTAAAATCGGGGTCTTATTTTACATGAAAGGAGACTTCACCAGTGTGACACATAATGACTCTCTCTGGTAACACCTACTTTCACATTAAAAAAAAAAAAACCTCTGGATGCAGATTCTTAAGAACTCATTTACATATTAAGAAAAATATAAAAGTTCAAATAACCCCCATTCAAAATAAAACTAAAAAATAAATACTAATTTGGTATCACTGCATTCAGAATCGCCTGATCTATCAAGATATAAAAATAATCCGATCTGAAATCGGCGTTGCAAAAAGGTCAAAATGCCAGAATTACTGTTTTGGTTTTTTTTGGTTGTCGCAACATTGCATTAAAATGTAATAGGGGATCAAAAGATCGTGTACTCACCAAAATGGTGACATTAAAAACATCAGCTCAGCATGCAAAAAATAAGCTCACTCAGCCCCATATCACGAAAAATAGACGATACAGGTATCAGGAAAATGGCGCAATTTTTTTAAAATAAACTTTGGATTTTATTTTCGCCACTTAAAACACATACGGTACATGTTTGGTGTCTACAAACTCGTAATGACACAGAGAATCATAATGGCAGCAGAGTTTTAGCATTTGGTGAACATGGTAAAAAAAAAAAATAATCCAAAAACCAGTTGTGGAATTGCACTTTTTTTTGCAATTTCACCGCATTCGGATTTTTTTTCCGTTTGCCAGTACACAATATGGTAAAACCAATGGTGTCGTTTAAAAGTACAACTTGTCCCGCAGAAAAAGAGCCCTCACACAGCATTATTGACAAAAAAATAGATATGGCAATGGGAAGATGGGGAGCAAAAATCGTAAACTCAGAAACGAAATTGGGCTGCGGTGTGAGTAGGGGTTAAACTTTATTGGTGACAAATGTCAATTCTTCATGACTATTTATATAGATAGCTTTGATAAAGGCCAAATGGGATGAAACGATAAAGTATTTCTGCTATATACTGGTCGGTTTAATAAACTAAAGTTCATAACAACTAAAGCTATGTTCACACGTTGCATTTTTGGTGCATTATTTTTTAAGGCAAAATCTGCTCTTTTGGCAATACATATGCTGCTTATAAAAAGCAGGTTTCTCGTTCGCCTTATTGGGGGACACAGAGACCATGGGTGTATGCTGCTGACACTATGCACAAAAAAAGGTTAGCTCCTCCTCCGCAGTGTACACCCCACCGACCGGCAGGAAATTCCTCAGTTTAGCTTAGTGTCAGTAGGAGGTGGACACGGGTCTTTCATTAGACCCATATCTACCTCAGTGTGCGTCGTTTTCTTTTCAGGTTTTGCAGTTCGAGCTCCCCTACCTGTTTCCTCCCCTGCCTCTTCTTCCCAAGCTGTTGAAGATCAAAGCAGAAGGAATTCCAGTCATTCTCATCGCCCCGAATTGGCCCAGAAGGTCTTGGTTCGCGGACATTGTCAACCTTCTCGCGGACGCCCCCTGGAAGCTTCCAGACAGGGCAGATCTGCTGTCTCAAGGCCCGATTTGCCACCCCAATTCTCGGCCGCTCAATTTAACGGCGTGGCTGTTGAGACCGAGGTTTTGAAACGAGCAGGATTCTCCAGTTGAGTAATTCATACAATGATCCGAGCCAGGAAGCCATCATCTTCCAAAATTTACTACCGTACTTGGAAGGCCTATTTCACTTGGTGTGAGGCCAATAACATCGCGCCCATGTGCTTTTCGCTCCCTTCCGTTCTGGCGTTTTTTCAGGCAGGGCTGGATGCGGGGCTTGCTCTCAGTTCCTTGAAGGGTCAAGTTTCGGTGCTGTCCATTTTATTTCAGAAGACGTTGGCATCCCGCCCTCATGTCAAAACCTTTCTTCAGGGCGTGGCTCATACGGCTCCTCCGTATCGAGCGCCCGTGGATCCATGGGATCTTAATCTGGTTCTTGAGGTTCTGCAAGGTTCTCCTTTTGAACCTCTCAGGGATGTTTCCCTTTCTCTCCTTTCTTGGAAGGTAGCTTTTCTGGTGGCCATCACTTCCATCCGGCGCGTGTCGGAATTGGCGGCTCTTTCTTGCCGCTCTCCTTTCTTGGTACTTCACAGGACAAGGTAGTTCTGCGGCCTCCGCCCTCTTTTCTTCCGAAGGTGGTGTCCTCCTTTCACCTCAATGAGGATATTGTTCTGCCGTCCTTCTGTCCGAGTCCAACTCACCCTCGGGAGCGGTCCCTGAACAAACTGGATCTGGTCAGGGCGATGAGTCTATCTGTCTAGGACGACTTCCTTGTGAAAGACAGACTCTCTTTTCGTCATTCCAGATGGGGCGCGGAAAGGTCACCCGGCTTCCAAAGCTACTATTGCTCGCTGGATCAGATCGGCAATTTTGGAGGCCTACCGGGTTAAGCATCGAGTGGCCCCTCCGGGGATCAGAGCGCACTCTACCTGGGCAGTGGGTGCTTCCTGGGCGGTACGCCACAGAGCCTCCGCGCTGCAGCTTTGCAAAGCTGCAACCTGGTCTTCAGTTCACACGTTTGTGAAATTCTACAAGGTCCACACCTACGCTTCGGCGGATGCCAGCCTAGGTAGAAGGATCCTGCAGGCAGCGGTGGTGAGTTTCCCACCCCAGGGACTGCTTTGGGACGTCCCATGGTCTCTGTGTCCCCAATAAGGCGAACGAGAAAACAGGATTTTTGGGTTGCTTACCGTAAAATGTTTTTCGGCGCCTTCATTGGGGGACACAGCACCCTCCCATGTTCTACAACTCCTGTTCTTACTTTGGTTACAGTTGAGTTGTTTGTTCTGTTTTCAATCTATTCTGTTACTTCTCCTACTGCTTTCTCACTAACTGAGGAATTCCCTGCCAGTCGGTGGGGTGTACACTGCGGAGGAGGAGCTAACCTTTTTTTGTGCATAGTGTCAGCCTCCTAGTGGCAGCAGCATACACCCATGGTCTCTGTGTCCCCCAATGAAGGCTCAGAGAAACAGATTTTACGGTAAGCAACCCAAAAATCCTGTGTTTGCAGCTTTTTCTTTGCTGTTTTTATCAGGTACATTTCTCTTGTGCATGCTAATATTTTATTGCATTAAAAAAAAAAAACCTGATGCAACTTTCTAAGGATTTGTCACCAAAAACGCAGCAAAACCTGATACTTTAGTTTTTGTTGCTTTTTTTTGCAGTTATTCATTGCTTTCTATCTGTGAAAAAATGCTTAGTGACATGCTGCATTTTTCAAATTTGGTCAGGAAAAAACCCAATGTCTGTCTGCATGAGATTTCTGATATCTCATAGCTTTTGCTGGTACTGTAAACTGCAGCTCAAAATTTGCATAAAAACCACATGTGAACACCGCCTTATTGTTGACTCTGTGCCAAAGGTTTTTGTTCTGCATGCCCATATAGACGTCTTGGGAGGATTAATCATACTGACAGATTTCCATTAGGGCTCACTCACACTTGCAATTCAATCGGGTAATTGCAATCCAATGAAAAATCGGATTGCATTCGTACCAATTTAATCCTATGCTTGGAATCTCAGTGGTAGATTTTTTTTCCTACTCCAATCGGATCGCGATCAGACAGGGAAAATAATGCAGCATGCTGCAATTGCATGCCAAATTCAGATCATACTCACCCATACAAGTCTATGGGTTCTTGTGAAATGGACTGCACCGAGTGCAGCCAATGGACGCAGCCAATGGAGGAGATGGAGAAATTAATTTGTGTATTCCAAAGCTGTGCTCTGGTGCGAGAAGATCGGCACGCAGAGCACTGACACTCGGCTCACACTCATGGCAGAGTAGGAGCTGAGTGTCACTACCATGTCGCAACCCATGTCATACGCTAATGTCTCTGGTCGAAGACTGTGAAAACATCCAGCCGTTTGTTTCCAAGGAGATCATGGAAAATGTTTATAGCATTATCAAATCCCATATTTGGCAATATCCAGTATTCAGATGGTACATTAGCCAAACTTTGGTCATTGTTACTTTTTGGACACAGGACAATCGCTGCCAGATTGGTTTCACCGGTGAATTGGGCTCTGTTCACACATGCATCTTGGCATTTATTCATTGCACAAGTCAAGGTACGGTTTTAGATCCATGTCCTCACCTACCCCAATGACTCACAATGGGGATTTGTAAGTCCTATTTTAGATTTTCATTGATTATGGTCTTTGTGTGGAAAAATAAAGTTCTTTTTCCTCCCCCCATGAAATAGGCGGCCTAATGGGTCCAGTTCGCATGATTTCATCAGGCCATGAACTAACAACAGATTATGATGAGAAGACACTTCATGAGCTGGGATTCAAAGATATGCAGGTACTTCCAAGAAAAGGGGAGGATTTCTATTGGTGCCATTTTAATTATTTACAATACACATTTTCTTTAAGCTATGTGTATGTGTGTGTGTGTATATATATATATATATATATATATATATATATATATATATGTGTGTATATATATAATATTCAACAGGAAAAAATGCATACCTCCTGCCTACCTGCCTAAGAACAAGCAACTCCATCTCTCTGCACACGAAAATAACGTAATCATAACTAGGACAGGAGGAGTAATGTTTTTTTCCTAAACTGTATACAGTGTTAGTGTTGTTGTTGTTTATACAGCAGTCAGGAATGCAGTTATTGTAATAAACCATCTCTGCTTTCTCTGGAGAGTCCAGCTATCCGATAGCCGGCTCCACACCCTTAGGCTATGCTCACACGTTGCATTTTCAATGCTTTTTTTCAGCAGGCAAAACCTCCTCTCTTGGCAGTAAGAAACTTGATTAAAAAAAGCAGGTTTTGTTTTATTTTTTTTTGTGCGTATTTGTCTTTTGTGTGCATAAAAAAAAATCTGATTCTACTTCAGGTTTTTGCACTAAAAACACAGGAAAAACTTATACCTGCTTCTTTTTCAGAGTTTCTTGCACTGCCCCTTGCTTTCAGTGGGTAAAAACCGCTGAAGAAATACTGAAAGAGACATGCATTTGGCAAAAAACAAGGTATTGTACAAAATACTGAGGACAAAAAACCAAGCTGTGTGCATAAGATTTCTGAAATCTCAGACTTTGCTGGTACGGTAAAATGCAGCTGAAGATTTGCATAAAAAACACTGAAAAAAGCAACATTTGAACATGGCCTTACAGTATCACGGTTTCATGGCAGCTGCTCTGCAATGATTTTCTAAAAGGACCATGCAGAGTCATATGCTTCACATCCTAATGTTTTTACTGACGATTCTTTGTCTGCAATAGTAAAAGGGGTTGTCCACTACTGGAGAAGCCCTTTAGAAAGGACCGCCATGTGCAGCATTAAAGAATATATACCGGTATTCTACTTATCTCACAGCTGCACCTATTAGGCCGGTGACCCACGAAGCGGAACTAGCAGCGCTGTGGACGCAGCGTATGTTCGTTGCTTCCAAAGCGCTTCCTTCTATTGAACACAGGTATATCTGCTTTTGAAATTGATATGCTGCAGTCTGGAGAGATGTGCCACATGTCTGTCTCCGCAGGTGATCCGCAGGTGTCTGTGGATGCACAGTGGACATGGGATTTCTTGAAATCCCATCCTCTATGCTGTCACAGTTGGCCACTGCTGGTTTGACGCTGCATAAATACGCAGCGCCAAACCCACAGCAGTTACTGATCGTCTGCATATACCCTTAGTGTGGTCTTCCCCTGCAGTCTTGTAACATTATCAGCAATAATGATGTATTCTATTGGGTTGCAGCCTTCATCCTCTCTTGTAGAATGGTGAAACCTGCAGCGATCCACAGTCAGTCATGAGATCGCTGGGGGACAACACTATTTTATTCGGCTCATTGGGGCCTTTCAAAAGGGGTTGTCTGTTAGTGTTAATGTCTGTCGTTGCCGGACAGCTTGTTTACTTTACTCACACATATATAGAGACCTTGTCATCACTGTCCCCATTGGGGCTCATAATCTAAATTCCCTAGCTATATGTCTTTTGAGTGTTGGCGGAAACTGGAGTATCCAGAGGAAACCCACGCAAACGTGGTCAGAAGATACAAGCTCCTTGCTCATGTCATAAAGCAGTAGTGCTAACCACTTCGCCACTGTGCTTGGATTACAACAGTGATCTCAAAACTGAAGCTCTTGTTTCAGACTACTACCCAAAGCATGGCCCAACTACTGTATGCTCTTAGGTGCTTGTAAGAGGTGTAGTCTTCCACTGGCACAGTAACCATTGTTGTCCAGGGAGGAGTAGCTATTACTTGATTTTTTTTTTTTTTGCTAGTCTACAAAGGATCTGGTGGCATTTATGGGCAGGATTTCTCCAGAGCAGATTGTTGCCAGTCCTCGGCACTGTTGTGTGTCTATATGATGTATAGTTACAATTTTCCTAGATGTACTGCAATGTTTTTTTTAATAAGTGTGCTTAAACAACTCTTTAAATGTAGTAATTATCTTGTGCCTTTATCAGATGGTATTTGTGTCTTTGGGGGCGCCACGTCGAGAAAGAAAAGGAGAAAGTGTGCAGCTCCCCGCTTCATGTCTTCCCCCACCACAGAAGGAAAATATTCCCATGCTTCTCCTACTACAAGAGCCTCATCTCACCACCCTATTTGATTTGTTGGAAATGCTAGCCTCTTTCAAGCCTCCTTCTGGGGAGATGGATTTATTGGACCTTGAGGTAAGACGTGTGTGTGTATCTTCTGTAAGAATTTACACGTGTGGGTTTTAACCCCTTTCTGACATCAGACGTACTATCCCGTCCATTGGACCCGGGCCCCTATGCCCATGGACGGGATAGTATGTCTAGCGCGATCAGCGGTGCTCACGTGGTGAGCGCCACTGATTGCGGCCGGGTATCAGCTGATTATCACCGCTGACACCCGGCACAATGTGTCAGGGGCGGCCACGGACCGCCCCCGACACGTTAACCCCTTGCACACCGCGATCAAACACGATCGTGGTGTACCGGGGGTTAAAGGGAAGCATCAGCAGGGAGGGGGCTCCCTCTGTGCTTCCCTGAGCCCCCCACAGCAGCGCAATGTGCAGCGCTGCTGCGGGGGGCTCCATCCCTGCAGGTCCCCGAATCAAAGATGGCGACGGGGGCCTGCAGGGAGCTGGCTTCCTCACTGCCTGCAAAGCGCAGGCACGAGGAAGCCAAGTGCAGTGTCTGTAACAGATGGCTGATCTGTCACAGTGATCTGTGATGTGACAGATCAGCGATGTACCCCCTGGGACAATGTAATAAAGTTTAAAAAAAAAAAGTGTAAAAAAATAATTTTTTAAAAATCGCTAAATAAATAAAAAAAAAAAAAATATTCCCCAATAAATTCATTTTTTGGAAATAAAAAAAGAACAATAAAAGTACACACATTTGGTATCGCCGCGTCTGTAACGACCCGCCCTATAAAACTGTTCCATTAGTTAACCCCTTTAGCGAACCCCTTAAAAAATAAAAAACAAAGCAAAAAATGATTCATTATCATACCGCCGAACAAAAAGTGCAATAACGCGCGATCAAAAAAACGCATAGAAATATCCATGGTACCACTGAAAACGTCATCTCGCTCTGCAAAAAACGAGCCGCCATTCAGCATCAGCAAAAAAATAAGTTATAGCTCGCAGAATAAAGCGATGCAAAAATAATTATTTTTTATATAAAATTGTTTTCATTGCATAAAAGCGCCAAAACATAAAAAAAGACAAGTGAGGTATCGCTGTAACCGTACTGACCTGAAGAATAAAACTGTCTTATCAATTTCACCACACGCGGAACGTTATAAACGCACCCCCCCCCAAAAAGAAATTCATGAATTGCTGGTTTTTGTTCATTTTGCGTCCCAAAAATCAGAATAAAAAGCAATCAAAAGATGTCATGTGCCCGAAAATGATACCAATAAAAACGTCAACTTATCCCGCAAAAAATAAGACCTCACATGACTGTGGGTCAAAATATGAAAAAATTATAGCTCTCAATATGTGGTGATGCAAAAACTATTTTTACAATAAAAAGCGTCTTTTAGCGTGCGACAGCTGCCAAACATAAAAACTGCCATAAATAGTAAATCAAACCCCCCGTTATCACCCCCTTAGTTAGGGAAAAATAATGAAATAAAAAAATGTATTTATTTCCATTTTCCCATTAGGGTTAGGGCTAGAGTTAGGGCTGAGATTAGGGTTAGGGGTGTGTTGGGGTTAGGGTTGGAGTTAGAATTGGGGGTTTCCACTGTTTGGGCCCATCAGGTGCTCTCCAAATGCAACATGGCGTCTGATCTCAATTCCAGCCAATTCGGCGTTGAAAAAGTCAAATGGTGCTCCTTCCCTTCCAAGCTCTGCCATGCGCCCAAACAGTGTTTTACCCCCACATATAGGGTATCAGCCTACTCAGGACAAATTGCAAAACAACTTTTGGGGTGCAATTTCTCCTGTTACCCTTAGGAAAATAAAAAATTGGGGGCAAAAATATCATTACTCTGGCGCCTAATTGAGGGACACAGAACCGTGGGTGTTATGCTGCTGTCCACTAGGAGGCGACACTATGCATAATCTGAAAAAGATTAACTTTGGCCCCTACTCTGCAGTATACACCCCTGGACGGCGTCAGCCTTCTCCAGTTTTTGCTTAGTGTCGCAAGGAGGCACACCTAGGAGTTTTTACTCCGTCTTTTTCTCTTTTTCCTGGATTTTTTTCCAACGGACTACAGATGAAGAAAAGCGGGTCTCCAGCGAGACTCCCGGCACGGCTCCCTCCTCGGTCCCCTATTAGGGGTACCCGGTTGAGGTCAAGGTGGCTATTCCCCATATCGCTCCTTCCGCAGTCCTTCGGGTACTGGTTCGAAGTTGAGAACCCCCCTCCTCAGTTCCTTTTTAGCTCTGGGTTGAGGTTGAGCCGACGACGAAGCCCCCTGACGGTGACGACAGCACCCTCCCTAATCCCCCTCTGGGGGTATTAGGTTGAGACACCGCAGGTAGGGCCTGTACCAGGCACCATTCAGACACTTACAAGCCCAGGGACCCCAGTCCAGCTGCGGGCTCCTGTTTGGAGATGCAGTAAGGCATAGCACTTGTCAGAGACCGGACTCCCTGTGCCCTGTCTCTGCAGCAGCACCAGCTGCACAGCGCCTCAAAGGGACCCTCCACAGGGCCCAGTGCGCGTTCAGACCCCACCGCTAGCCGCCTTTTTCATTCCGGGGGGTCTGGGTTAAATCCAACCCCCCACGGGCAACCGCGCCGTCCTGGAGCCCTGCTGGGCATGAGATCTCAAATTTAGGCCGCGGCTTCGGCCTAGCCGAAACCGCCGTCCTATTCCCGCCCCCCGGATGACGAAAATGACACTGCAGTGTCATAGAAGGGGCGGATCGAGACAGGAAGGGCGCGCTTTTTAATAGCTCTGTGCGCCCTTTTCAGCTCTCCGCCCCCTTCCCCCCTCCACCTCAGAATTCCGGTGGCCATCTTGCTGCACCAAAAGACATAGCTGAAGGCAGCACAGCGGTCTCTGGGGGGCACAGGATTGGGATTTATCGGCGCTGGACCTAGGGGGCGCACCGGTGGGATAAGATCACAGCTGGGTCCTCTGTACTCAGCTGTGAGTTCATATAACCTATAACGCTCCCCTAGTCTTCTCTGCGCAGATACCCCTGTAGGGCCTCTGCTAATCAGCCTCTGGGCATTATGTCGGGCTCAAGAAAGAGGACCAGACAAGACTCTGCTTTTATGCAGCCTGCACAGCCTGCAAGGTTACTCTCCCCAGCGGCAGCACATACCCGCACTGCCGGGACTGTACCCAAAACACTGGATCAGAACCCCAAGAAGTCCCTACCAACGCTTCTGCGGCCGCTACTGCGCCGGAATGGGCTACTCAGATGTCGCAGTCTATGACACAGTCTATAGATAACCTGACCTCCACACTACTGCAGGCTCTGCAGGGTCATATCTCTGCTATGAACGTTACCCAGCAAAGGGACATCCGGTCTCGGAGACATGCAGCTTCCGACAATTTGAGACGTAAGCGGACCCACAGTTCGCGTTCATCTGCGTCTTCTCGTAGCACTTGGTCGTCCCCCTCCAGGGAGAGACACAGTGGCTCCAGGTCACCAAGACCGTCCCCTGATAGAGAAAGACAATGTGGATCTCCACAACGATCCCAGACCACAGAACACCTCCGCCCTAGTTCGCCCGCTAGGGAGCTCCTTAGCGATGCGCAAGACTCGGAGGGCATATGTGACTCTAACTCAGATAACGAAACAGAGAACGCTCTGCTCCCTTGTCCCCCTAGCAATACGGCGCTAGTTGAGGATATAATCTCCTCCATCCTTCGGGTGCTGGACATTTCTGATCCAACCCTGGAAGCACCAGAACACAAGATTTCCTTCGAGAGTGTTCAGAAACCATCTAAGGTCTTCCCTAATCACCCGGAATTTCAAAAAAACTTTCTAAGCATTTTTCGCAGCCTGAGAAAAAATTCGCCAGTCGCAAATACTTAGAAGCAAAGTACCCCTTCCCACAGAAGGACACTAAGGAATGGACAGATCCACCTAAAGTGGGCCCCCCAGTCTCTAGGCTGGCAGCACAAACGCTTCTCTCACTGCCGGACAGCTCAACCCTCAAGGACGCAGCAGACAGACAGGTTGACTGAGCCATGCGTTCTATCTTCGAAGCAGCAGGTGCCTCTCTGGCTCCCGTGTTTGCTTCAGTTTGGGCAGCCAAGGCCATTATGGCCTGGGCTAAACTATTGCAACAGGGCCTCCAAGCTTCACATCCTCAGCTGGCAGACCAGACGGTGCAAGATGCAGTTGTGGCAGATTACATGGTCCATGCAGCGTTGGATTCTGCAAGAGGGGTAGCGGGGATAGCATCAAACGCCATCACGATCCGGCGTATTCTCTGGCTGAGAGAATGGAAGGCGGATGCGGCCTCAAAAAAGTCTCTAACAAATCTCCTGTACTTCAGTGGGCGTCTTTTCGGTGAAAAGCTGGATACAATGATATCCAATGCTACCGGGGGTAAAAGTACTTCTCTCCCTCAACTAAAACCAAAACGCACGTTTAAAAGACGTAATCAATCTCGTTTCCGACCCTTTCGGAATTCTTCAGGCTGGTCCGTCTCTCGTCCAGCACAAAATCGTAACCACTCCCCCCCGCAGAGACAACACACGGGCGGCACAAATGCCAGACAGGAACTGGCAGTCAAAAGCAAGCCAGGGGAAATCCAAAAAAGGAAAAGCTCAGACTCCCCTCATGGCCTCCGGAAGACACCCCACTTGTAGGCGGACGACTGCTACTCTTTCAGCAGGTCTGGCTGCCTATTACAGAAGACAGGTGGGTCAAGGAAATAGTGTCTTCAGGATACAAGATCGAGTTTACTACCAGCCCACCGGACAGGTTCTTCTCTCCGTTCCTCCAAAACCTCCACTCAAGGCTCGAGCCTTCCATCAAGTGGTTTCTTCCCTCCTTCAAGCTATAGTACCAGTTCCAGCAGACGAGCGCTTCCGAGGGTTCTACTCCAATCTGTTCGTGGTGCCCAAGAAGGGAAGCAGCGTCCGACCCATACTAGACCTCAAGCAACTCAACAAGTATGTTCGAGTTCGTCACTTTCGTATGGAGTCCCTCCGGTCAATCGTTGCGTCCACGGAGAAAGGAGAATATCTCACCTCCATACACATGCAGGACGCATACCTGCATATACCAATTGCTCCCGCCCATCAGAGATTCCTCAGATTCACAATCAACCAAGACCATTACCAGTTTGTGGCCCTCCCGTTCGGACTCGCCACGGCTCCCAGAACATTTACAAAGGTCATGGCAGCTACCATGGACGTTCTACACTCCAGAGGCATAGTAGTCGTTCCATTCCTGGATGACCTTCTCATCAAGGCCCCCACCTTCAAGGACTGCGAGGTCAACGTCTCAATCACAATCGACACTGAGTCGCCTGGGATGGTTAGTCAATTTACAGAAGTCATCGACTACCCCAAGTCAGTCTCTGGCCTTCCTAGGGATGCTATTCGACACCTCCAGGGGTCTGGTGATCCTCCCCAGGGACAAGGCACTAGCCCTCCGTTTGGGAGTTCGCACTCTCCTCCGCAAGTCCCACCGATCTCTCCGGTATGCCATGAGAGTACTCGGCAGGATGGCAGCAGCAATGGAGGCGGTACCGTTTGCCCAGTTTCACCTCAGACACCTTCAACTGGCCATACTCAAGTCCTGGGACAGGAATCCGTTCTCCCTCGACAGGGAGTTCCGGTTTTCATCGAAAACCAGGAGGTCCCTTCACTGGTGGCTCAAGCCAACCTCGCTTGCAAGGGGAAAAACCTTTCTCTCAGGTTATTGGAAGGTTTTGACCACCGACGCAAGCACCTACATCACAGAGCGCAAGGCAAGTGGTCACCAATGGAAGCGAACATGCCCATCAACATCCTGGAAATTCGGGCCATCTTCCTGGCATTGAAAGCCTTTCATCACTTGCTAGCAGACTCTCATATCAGAGTACAGTCGGACAATGCCATGGCGGCGGCATATGTGAACCATCAAGGCGGGACCCGCAGCATCCAGGCGATGAACGAAGTAACACGTATCCTACACTGGGCGGAGGATGCGAGGTCGGTACTCTCTGCGGTCCACATTCCGGGTGTGGACAACTGGGAAGCCGACTATCTCAGCAGACAAGGAATGCACTCGGGGGAGTGGTCTCTCCATCCCGAAATTTTTTCGTCGGATCTGCCATCACTGGGGGACCCCGGATGTGGATCTAATGGCATCCCATCTCAATGCCAAGGTTCCCAATTTCATGGCCAGGAAGCGCGATCCGCAGTCGCTTGGAGCAGATGCCCTGGTTCAGGACTGGACCCAGTTCCAGCTTCTGTACATTTTTCCATCCCTCCCCCTGATCTCCAGAGTCCTGAGGAAGATCAAATAAGAGGGAGTTACCACCATCCTGATCGCGCCAGACTGGCCCAGGCGTACATGGCACGCCGACGTCGTGCAACTCACAGTAGACGCCCCCTGGCGTCTCCCCACACGTCCCGACCTTCTGTCACAAGTTCCACCAGAACTCAGGGGCTCTCAATTTGACGGCGTGGCCATTGAGACCTGGGTTTTGACCCAACAGGTTTTTCACCGGACGTCGTTAAAACCATGATCAGGGCTCGAAAGCCAGCTTCAGCCAGGATTTACTATCGTACCTGGAAGGTTTTCTTTACATGGTGCGAATCGTGCGGACAGACCCCACTCCCCTACGCTCTTCCAAGGGTCCTCGGTTTCCTTCAGTCAGGCTTGGATGCCAGGCTATCCCTGGGCTCGCTTAAGAGCCAGGTGTCAGCGCTCTCAGTGCTATTTCAGAGGCGTATTGCTAACAAGCCGCAAGTGAGGATTTTTCTCCAAGGGGTTTCCCGATTGGTTCCCCCTACAAACATCCATTGGAGATGTGGGACCTCAACATGGTCCTGACAGCATTGCAGACACCTCCTTTCGAACCACTTAAGGAGGTCTCACTCTGCCTTCTATCACAGAAGGTGGTTTTTCTGGTGGCAATAACCTCGCTACGCAGGGTGTCCGAACTTTCTGCACTTTCCTGCAGACAACCCTTCCTGGTTTTCCATCAGGACAAAGTGGTTCTCCGTACAGTCCCATCCTTCCTTCCGAAGGTTGTGTCCAGCTTCCACCTCAATGAGGAAATCTCACTACCATCTCTTTGCCCGGTTCCCGTTCATAGAGTGAAGAAGGCTCTGCATACGCTTGACCTTGTCAGGGCATTGCGTATTTACGTATCTAGGACTGCTCCCTTCCGGAAGTCTGATTCACTTTTCCTTCTTCCAGAAGGCGTTCGTAAGGGCCTACCGGCTTCCAAAGCCACCCTTGCTAGGTGGATCAAGTCCACCATTCAAGAGGCATACCGCCTTAACAATTCTCCTCTTCCGGCCGGTATCACGGCGCACACTACGCGGGCGGTAGGGGCCTCTTGGGCCATTTGGCATCAAGCCTCGGCACAAGTGTGTAAGGCAGCCACTTGGACTAGCCTCCACACATTTACAAAACACTACAGAGTGCATACCCAATCCTCAGCGGATGCGAGCCTGGGTAGACGGGTCCTGCAGGCGGCAGTACCCCAAATCTAGGGGAATGTCAGCACAATATTCGTCCACTGCTTCCCACCCAGGGACTGCTTTGGGATGTCCCACAGTTCTGTGTCCCCCAATGAGGCGACAGAGTAAAGGAGATTTTTGTGTACTCACCGTAAAATCTTTCTCTTAGCCTTTAATTGGGGGACACAGCTCCCACCCTGTTGCCCTTGCGGGCCGTTGTTACGGTTGGGTTCTCATATTGTTTTTTGTGCTCGTTTATAGTAGCCTTCTTACAGGCATGGTTATGTTTCTGGTATATTCCTCCTAATGCTTTTGCACAAAACTGGAGAAGACTGACACCGTCCAGGGGTGTATACTGCAGAGGAGGGGCCAAAGTTAATCTTTTTCAGATTATGCATAGTGTCGCCTCCTAGTGGACAGCAGCATAACACCCATGGTTCTGTGTCCCCCAATTAAAGGCTAAGAGATTTTACGGTGAGTACACAAAAATCTCCTTTTTTGTGGAAAAAAATGATTTTTTTATTTTCACGCCCGGGCGTTATAAACTTCTGTGAAGCACTGGGGGGTTCAAAGTGCTCACCACACATCTAGATAAGTTCCTTAGGGGGTCTAGTTTCCAAAATGGCGTCACTTGTGGGGGGTTTCCACTGTTTAGGTACATCAGGGGCTCTCCAAAAGCAACATGACCCCCGCAGACAATTCCATCAAAGTCTGCATTCCAAAACGTCACTACTTCCCTTCCGAGCCCTGGCGTGTGCCCATACAGTAGTTTTCTCCCACATATGGGGTATCAGCGTACTCAGGACAAATTGCACAATAACTTTTGCAGTCCAATTTCTCCTGTTACCCTTGGTAAAAAAAAAAAAAAAAAATTGAACCTGAAGTTTTTTTTTTTTGTGAAAAAAAGTTAAATGTTCATTTTTTTCTTAAATATTCAATAAATTCCTGTGACGCACCTGAAGGGTTAATAAACTTCTTGAATGTGGTTTAGAGCACCTTAAGGGGTGCAGTTTTTAGAATGGTGTCACTTTTGGATATTTTCTGTCATATAGACCCCTGAAAGTGACTTCAAATGTGATGATGTCCGTAAAAATAAAATGGTGTTGCAAAAATGAGAAATCGCTGGTCAACTTTTAACCCTTATAACTTCCTAACAAAAAAAATTTTGGTTCCAAAATTGTGCTGATGTAAAGTAAACATATGGGAAATGTTACTTAAGTTTTTTTGTGTGCCGTATCTCTGTGATTTAAGGGCATAAAAATTCAAAGTTGGAAAATTGCGAAATTTTCTCCAAATTTCCATTTTTTTTTTTCACAAATAAACGCAAGTTGTTTGAATGTAATTTTACCACTAACATGAAGTACAATATGTCACGAGAAAACAATGTCAGAATCACCGGGATCCATGGAAATGTTTGAGTTATTACCTCCTTAAGGGTCAGTGGTCAGAATTGTAAAAATTGGCCAGGTCATGAATGTGCAAACCACCCTTGGGGGTGAAGAGGTTAATATACTAATGTGATTTCCTGGTTGGATTCATAGTATGGTATCAGAATCTGCTGTGCCTGACCACTAAGCCTCTGATTATTTCATTTGGAAAGATTCTGGAAGGAGATGTGTCGCAAAACAGATTATATTATCTCCACATATTGTGTAAAGAATGTCCTTCCTGGGTTTCCCTCTGAATGGAGGGATATTTGCAGAAGTGTAGCAAACCCCTGCATTCAAAATTTATTGGAGCATTTTTCTCGCAAGTGCACTACTGCTCCCATAGGACTATAGAAGTGAATGGCATGGCGGTCACGCTTGCACACGCTCTCTAATTGCATACGGGACAAGGACCGCCGTGTGCGTCATCAGTGCAGGTGTCGGCTGTGGGTTCACAACTGATAAGTCATAATTTTTCCTGTTGATGGGAAATGATGGAGGATAACCCCCCTTTAAATCAGTCACTTGCTCTTATGATAGCTGTTTCTACAAAGATTTCATATACTCAGTCTGAAAGTTAAACCGAAAAGCATTTTTGTGTCTATTATTTTTATACACTTCATTGTAGAGTGCAAGGTGTGAAGAACTGCATCTCCACGCAGAAAACCTATCCAGACGGGTCTGGGAGCTTCTGATGTTACTTCCCACCTGTCCGAACATGCTGCAGGCGTTCCAGAATGTGTCTGAGGAGCAGGTGAGGGGACCCCAATGCTGGGGACACTTCCCTATGCATTGCACTCACGTACGACTATATCCGTGCATCTGCTATGGTTCATTTATTTTTATAACAATTGTCTTAAATCTTAAGGGAAATGACGGACCTTGTTGGAAAGACTTGCTTCGGATAAAAAGCGCACACAAGCTTCTGTATGCACTAGAAATTATTGAAGCTCTGGGAAAGCCAAACAGGAGGATAAGAAGAGAATCCACGGTAATGGCCTGAAGTGGATACAATTATTCTTGTACATTATTCACTTATCTGGTTCACAAAATCTTTTTAATGAATATACAGAATATTCATAGAAATGTAAAATCAGATCATGTTTATCTATTCATTATTTCTATGGTTAAAGCTAAACGATGCCAGAGAACAGTCATAAATAAGGTATTGTGAGGTGATAGAAGTAATGCAGTCACTTTCTTGGGGTCTGTGAATGCAAGCACTAAAAACATGACACATTAGATTAAAAACACAAGTGTCTGAAAAAGGAGAGGAATTGCTGAAAGCTGCTGATGGATGAGCAGGTTCTGTGTGAAAACCCATACATAAAATAGCTGCTAGATAAAAGATTGATATTATCACGCTATACAGCTACTAGACAGAGTAGGATGAATGGAAGAAATAAGACATGTAGAAATAATAAAAAAATGGGGAGAAGCTGTAATGGCACAGCGAATATAAAAAACGTAGCGTAGGACTGCCCCATATGAGAAAGCCTTGGCATGGCGGGGTGGCTCAAAGAATTGATCAATTGTTTGCTAAATGTGTCATTTTAAAGTACAGTTAGAAATCAATATGTGCATATGCACTTTATGTATTGCATTCTGACCATAGGCAGCGCTGGCTTCTCTCCCTTTTTATGAAGAAATAATGTTCCAACAATATTAAAACACGTATGTAGATGAGCGCAAATGAATTACTGTAACGAAGATACTAAATTTACAAAGTAAATGTTATTTATATAGCACCAACATATTCTGCAGCACTGTGATTGAGCAGTGACATATACTGACAATACAATACAAGGTAAGACGGTTGAACAATTACAGGAGAAGTGAGTGCTCTGCTCACAAGCTTACAGTCTACAAGGAAATGGGGGGGACACAATAAGCAAAAAGTGCTTATTTCAGGTCCAGCCATTATAAAGGTTTTCATATAAAGCTGCATGATCCAATCATCAGCCAGTATGTTTAAGTTCAGTTATCGTGTGCATGAAGGATGTGTAGACAGATGAATAGAAGTGATGTGTTTTTAAAGCATGCTTAAGAACGTGGGGGCTAGATATCGGTCAGATTGTCTAATGGTAGTGTGTTCCAGAAAACTGAGAAGTCTTGGAGACAGAGGTGCGAGGTTCTGATTATGGAGGATGTTAGTCTTGGGTCAGTTGCTGAACGGGAGGGCACATGTAGAGACAGAAGTTTATATTGTACTCTGTAGCAAATGGGCAGCCAGTGCAATGACTGGCATAAGTGTGGTAGGCATCAGTGAAGCAGCGGGACAGAAATATGAGCCTAGCTGCTGCATTCAGGATGGATTGGAGATGAGAAAGTTTGGTTAGTGGGAGATAAATGGTTTCTAAAAACAGTAGTACACTGAAAATGTCAATAAGTGATTATTCTATGTGACTGATGCAGCAGACCTCTCGCTCCAGCTGAAGATCTTGCAAGTATATAAGTAGTAAAGTATAAGTGGTGTCAGGTAGATATCCAGTTTGCAGAAATTGGTTCCTCGTTATGGTCTCCAATTATCTGCTGGAGGATAAGGCTATGTGCCCACGTATGCAGAAAATTCCTGACTAAAAACCGGACTCCTTCCCATTTTTGCGCGTTTTTTTTCCAGAGCATCCACAGTCTCATAGAATATAGTTGGAAATGTGTTTACTCTGTCGCCTTATTGGGGGACACAGAACCGTGGGTGTTATGCTGCTGTCCACTAGGAGGCGACACTATGCATAATCTGAAAAAGATTAACTTTGGCTCCTCCTCTGCAGTATACACCCCTGGACGGCGTCAGCCTTCTCCAGTTTTTGCTTAGTGTCGCAAGGAGGCACACCTAAGATTTTTTTCTCTCTTCCGTTTTTTTCCTTAATTTTTTTCAACGGATTACAGATGAAGAAAAGCGGGTCTCCAGTGAGACCCCCGGCATGGCTCCCTCCTCGGTCCCCTATTAAGGGGTACCCGGTTGAGGTCGAGATGGCTCTTCCCCATGTCGCTCCTTCCCCAGTCCCTCGGGTACTGGTTCGAAGTCGAGAACCCCCCCTCCTTCCCCAGTTTCCTTGGGCTCTGGGTTGAGGTCGAGGGTAGGACGAAGCCCCATGACGGTGACAGCAGCACCCTCCCTAATCCCCCTCTGGGGGCATTAGGTCGAGACACCGCAGGTAGGGCCTGTACCAGGCACCATTCGGCCACTTACATGTCCAGGGACCCCAGCCCAGCTGCGGGCTCCTGTTTGGACCGGGGGAGGTGCAGGCAGGCATGGCACTTGTCAGAGACAGGGCTCCCGGCACCCCTGTCTCTGCGGCAGCACCAGCTGCATAGCGCCTCAAAGGGACCCCCCACAGGGCCCAGGTGGCGCTCATGTCCCCACCGCTAGCCTACCGTTCAATCCGGGGGGGGTCTGGTTGGAATCCGACCTTCCCCCGGACAACCGCGCCGTCCTGGAGCCCTTCTGGGCATGAGCTATCAAATTTAGGCCGCGGCTTCGGCCTAGCCAAAGTCGCCGCCTTATTCCCGCCCCCGGCCCGCCCCCGGATGACGAAAAATGACACTACAGTGTCATAGAAGGGGCGGATCGAGACATGAAGGGCGCCCTTTTACATAGCTCCGCGCGCCCTTTTCAGCTCTCTGCCCCTTTCCCCCTCCACCTCAGAATCCGGTGGCCATCTTGCTGCACCTGAAGAAACTGAAGGCAGCACAGCAGTCTCTGGGGGGGCACAAGAGGATTTACCAGCGCTGGACCTAGGGGGAGCACCGGTGGGGTAAGATCACAGCTGGGTCCTTTGTACTCAGCTGTGAGTTCCTGTAACCTATAACGCTCCCCTACCCCTCCTTTCCTCTGCGTAGATACACCTGTAGGGCCTCTGCGAATAGTTACTATGTCGGGCTCAAAAAAGGACCAGGCAAGACTGCTTTTGCGCAGTCTGCACAGCCTGCAAGGCCACTCTCCCCAGCGGCAGCACGTACCCGCACTGCTGGGACTGTACCCAAAGAACAGCAACGCTTCTGCGGCCGCTACTGCGCCAGAATGGGCGACTCAGATGTCGCAGTCTATAACAGTCTATAGATAACCTGACCTCTTCACTACTGCAGGCTCTGCAGGGTCATGTCTCGACTATGAACGTTACCCAGCAAAGGGACGTCTGGTATCAGGAACAGGCCGCTTACGACAGTTCGAGACGTAAGCGGACCCACAGGTCGCGTTCATCTGCGTCCTCACATAGCACTAGGTCGTCCCCCTCCAGGGAGAGACAGTGGCTACAGGTCACCGAGACCGTCCCCTGATACAGAGAGACAATGTGGATCTCCACAACGATCCCAGACCACACAAGACTCAGAGGGCATATGTGACTCCAACTCAGATAACGAAACAAGGAACGCTCTGCTCCCTTGTCCCCCTAACAATGCTGCGCTAGTTGAGGATATAATCTCTTCCATCCTTCGGGTGCTAGACTTTTCTGATCCAACCCCTGAAGTACCAGAACACAAGATTTCCTTTGAAAGTGTTCAGAAACCATCTGAGGTCTTTCTTGATCACCCGGAATTTCAAAAAAAAAAAAAAAAAAAAATGCTTTCTAAGCATTTTTCGCAGCCTGAGAAAACGCCAATCGCAAATACTTGAAAGCAAAGTACCCCTTCCCACAGAAGGACAATAAGGATTGGACAGATCCGCCTAAAGTGGATCCTCCAGTCTCTAGGCTGACAGCACAAACGCTTCTCTCGCTGCCTGACAGCTCAACCCTCAAGGACGCAGCAGACAGGTAGAACGCATGGCTCGTTCAATCTTCGAGGCGGCAGGTGCCTCTTTAGCTCCTGCATTTGCTTCAGTTTGGGCAGCCAAGGCCATTATGGCCTGGGTTGATCTATTACAACAGGGCCTCCAAGCTTCAAATCCTCAGCTGGCGGACCAGGCGGTGCAAATTGCAGTAGTGACAGATTACATGGTCCATGCAGCGTTGGATTCTGCAAGAGGGGTAGCGGAAATAGCATCAAATGCCATCACAATCCGGCATATTCTCTGGCTAAGACAATGGAAGGCGGATGCGGCCTTAAAGTCCCTAACAAATCTCCCGTACTTCAGGGGCCGTCCTTTCGGTGGAAAGCTGGATACAATGATATCCAATGCTACCGGGGGTAAAAGTACTTCCCTCCCTCAGCTGAAACCAAAACGCACGTTTAAAAGACGTAATCAATCTCGTTTCCGTTCCTTTCGGAATTCTTCAGGCTAGTCATAACAGTTCCCCTCTCAGGGACAACACACTGGCGGCACAGAGGCCGGACAGAAACTGGCAGTCAAAGGAAAGCCAGGCAAAATCCAAGGGAGGGAAAGCTCAGACTTTTCATTCATCATTACTCATCCCCTCCGGAAAACACCCCACTTGTAGGCGGACGACTGCTACTCTTTCAGCAGGTCTGGCTGCCTATTACAGAAGACAGGTGGGTCAAGGATATAGTGTCTTCAGGATACAAAATCGAGTTTACTACCAGCCCACCGCACAGGTTTTTTCTCTGTTCCTCCAAAACCTCCACTCAAAGCTCGAGCCTTCCATCAAGCGGTTTCATCCCTCCTGCAAGCAGGAGTCATAATACCGGTTCCAGCAGACGAGCGCTTACGAGGGTTCTACTCCAACCTGTTCGTGGTGCCCAAAAAGGGAGGCAGCGTCCGACCCATACTAGACCTCAAGCAACTGAATAAGTATGTTCGAGTTCGTCACCTTCGCATGGAATCCCTCCGGTCAATCGTTGCGTCCATGGAGGAAGGAGAATATCACGCCTCCATAGACATACAGGACGCATACCTGCATATACCGATTGCTTCGCCCATCAGAGATTTCTCAAACTCGCAATCAACCAAGACCATTACCAGTTTGAGGCCCTCCTGTTTGGTCTCGCCACGGCTCCCAGAACATTTACAAAGGACATGGCAGCTACCATGGACGTTCTGCACTCCAGAGGCATAGTAGTCGTTCCATACCTGGACGACCTCCTCATCAAGGCCCCCACCTTCAAGGACTGCAAGGTCAAAGTCTCAATCACGATCGACACTCTGAGTCGCCTGGGATGGTTAGTCAATTTACAGAAGTCCTCGACTACCCCAAGTCAGTCTCTGACCTTCCTGGGGATGCTATTTGACATCTCCAGGGGTCTGGTGATCCTCCCCAGGGACAAGGCACTGGCCCTCCGTTTGGGAGTTCACACTCTCCTCCGCGGTTTCCCCCGATCTCTCCGGTATGCCATGAGCGGACTGGGCAGGATGGCAGCGGCAATGGAGGCGGTACCATTTGCCCAGATTCACCTCAGACCCCATCCTCAAGTCCTGGGACAGGAATCTGTTCTCCCTCAAGAGAGAGTTCCGGTTATCAGCGAAAACCAGGAGGTTCCTGCACTGGTGGCTCCAACAGCGTAACAGCGAGATCGCTGTGTGTGACAGTGATCAGCGAGCGGCCCCCTGCCGGTATCGCTGATCGCTGGAAGAAACCTCTGGACATTTCTTTGGTCGCTGGTCTCCCGCTGGCCAGCACGCATCGCTGTGTGTGACAGCGGGAGACCAGCGATCAGGTGTAAAAAAAAAAAAATAATAAAAAAAAATAAAAAATAATGTCCCAGTGATCCTTTGCATGAATGACTGTGAGACTTTGTTATCCCGCGAGACCGTGACATCTCGCGGTCATTCGTGCAAAGGATTAATGGGACCGGAGCGTGGAGAGAGGCGGGATGGCTAAACGGGACGTCGGAAGGTGAGAATAACTATATTTTTTGTTTTGATACCATTTTCTACAGCGATAGCCAGCGATGCCGGGCGCTCGGCATCGCTGTGCTGATCGCTGGTGAAGCTGTCTGTGTGACAGCTCACCAGCGATCACATAGCGACTTACCAGCGATCCTGACACCTTCATATCGGTTTCGGGATCGCTGGTGAGTCGCTTAGTGTGACGGGGCCTTAATACAAAATCTGAAGTAACATATTTATGCACAATACAGCCTAGAAAAAAATGCAATAGATAAGACAAGTGACGTGAAGCAGAACTATCAATATGGGAGAGGGAGAAACATAAATATAAACATTGGACCAGTTCATAGATAAGGAGTCTGGATGTTTTATGGTCCTCTGATTGGGGTCTAGGTCTGTGTTGTGATGACCCCACACGGTTTTAAAAGGAAATTCCTTAATTGATGTAAAAAGACATAAATCCATGCGACACATTCAGAAGGAATCACTCATGTCTTTTCTGTGAAGTCTATGGGAGAAATCACTGCAGTTTCTCTCCTCCACCAGCTCCCAGTGCATTGTATATTACAGATAGAGCCTGCAGAGGGTAAAACAGGTCAGAATGTCATAAGTCACATAATGACAGACAGTGTTATTCCACATGTACACACACAGGACAACTTATACTGAAGTCACTTGAGGGCACCATTAACCTAAATATCTAAGAAGTGATCTGCTTGATAGAGAGATTAGCCATGAGCCTATTGATCCAGTTTGACTTTATGCTTTCACCTGCCTACTGTGCTGTTTAGAACATTTTCAGATGAACTTTCTGAGTTTCTTCACATAATCATGGACTATACATGACTTCTCTATTACAGGGCAGTTATAGTGATTTATATCCGGACTCCGATGACTCCAGTGAAGATCAGATTGAAAACAGTAAAAATACTTGGAGTTGCAAGGTATAACGCCTTGTTGTAATCCTGCCATTGCAGTTATCGTGTTTCATTTTTTCCAACTTGACTCCAGTTTTCATAAGCTAATAAATATATATATATATATATATATATATATATATATATATATATATATATATATATATATATATATATATATATATATATATATATATATATATAGTGAAATGTGTGTAGGCTTTAACCCAATAAGTATTTGACTCTCTCCATTATTCTTAGTTTGTAGCTGCAGGGGGTCTGCAACAGCTGATTGAAATTTTTAACTCTGGGATTTTGGAGCCAAAGGAACACGAATCTTGGACAGTGGTGAGTTTGATACTTTTTTTCTCCCCAGATTTGTGTTTTTAGTCGTGAACTCAAAGGTAACGTGAACTGCCCAATTTATATAAATCTGTGAGGATTATTTAGATTGCGTTTGAGTCTTCCGGCAGATGTATATGTAGTGAAAGTATTTCCTGACAGATGCCTATGACTGAATGGTTTCCCTTACCATTTTTCCGTCTGTTTCTGCAGTGGCAGCTGGACTGTTTAGCGTGTTTGCTGAAGCTGATATGTCAGTTTGCTGTAGACCCCACAGATCTGGATCTGGCATATCATGATGTATTTGCTTGGTCTGGGATTGCAGAGAGTCACAGGAAAAGAGCGTGGCCTAGCAAATCGAGGAAATCAACGGCAGATCACTCAAAGGGCCTTCATATACCACGGTTAACAGAGGTACATTTTGATCATGCACGATGTCCTTTTATGTACAGTATAATTCATTACTTCACTTAAATTGAACATAACCGGTCGGCTTAGGCTAGTTTCACATTAGCGCTTTTGAGCGCAGAGACGGCCTGCGCACGGCCGCCGCTAAGCCCTGCCCCCTGCCGCGCCTCCGCCGGTAGCTCCGCCTACCGGCGCATGACACTGCATGCGTCTTGCGTCCCTTATCTTTATCACTGGGGCGCAGGCCGTGCGCAGTATGCGTTTGGCGGTGCATGCGCCTTTTTGACGGTGCGCCGAGCGCAACCAAACTGCAGCAGGTTGCGTTTGGCGCAGGTCGGCGCACCGTGAAAAGGACGCATGTGCCGCCAAACGCATACTGCGCACAGCCTGCGCCCCCAGTGATAAAGATAGGGGACGCAGGATGCATGCAGCGTCATGCGCCGGTAGGCGGAGCTACCGGCGGGGGCGGGGCTTAGCGGTGGCCGTGCGCAGGCCGTCGCTGCGCTCAGAAGCGCTAATGTGAAACTAGCCTTAATCATCCTGTCCAAATTACACAAAAGAACACGTGATTATATCCCTTTACTTAGATATGTGCAAATCACTAAATTATGAAAACCATATAGTGTCAACCTTGGCAGATCTCCTTTGCCATGTAACTAGAAAATACCTGCACAGTTACCAGGATATTTTCCCAGAAAGACAGTTTTCCAGTTTAGGGGGGATTTTTCGTATTTGTTTTGTCTCCATTTGACTTTATTAGCAGAAATATGTACAACTCTGTATGCAGTGAGCGCCACCTAGTGGTCACAATAGGAAGACAGTTTTATTTCTGATGGTAAAGCAAAGCAGTTGATTTGGTGTTCTATATCAGAAAATCAATCTGTAATAAAATTTCTCAAGACCATTTTAACCCCATCACGACATTTGACCTGTATTTACGTCCAAGGTCGTGTCGTTGCCTTTGCAGGCTCGCATTCCGAGCCCACATCTTTCCCCACACATGACCAATTTAGTCAGCCATCATGTGCCTTTAACATAATCGTGGGTGGGTTGGAGCTCCACCCACACCTGTTAACCAGTTAAATCCCCGTCAATCACTGACAGCGGGATCTAACAGACAACGACCAGAAGCAAGTTGTTATTCCCGCCCATCGGCACCCCTGTCACGTGATCAGTGGGCGCTGATGGATTTTTCATGACAGCCAGAGGTCTACTGATGGCCCCCATGCCTGTCATTACAATCGTTCTGTGAATGCTGGCTCGTCATTTCTGCTATACGTAGCAGTGCTGATGCACATCTATATATAGCACAAGCAATTGAACGATCACAGCTGCAAGTTTCCTAAGAGGACTATTAATACAGTAAAAAGTGAGTTTTTATTTTTTTAAATATGGGGAAAAAAAATGTTCATATAAACCCCCTTTTGCCCCATTAAAAGTGTAACCAATAAATACACGTTTGGTATCTAGCAAAATATAAAATTAATCTGATTGGTAAACAACGTAATGGGAAAGAAAATGAAAATACCAGAATTGGAGTTTTTTTTGGTCACAGCAACATTGCAATAAAATGCAATAAGAGGCAATAAATCATAACACAAATGGTATCCGTGAAAATGTCAGCTCAGGACACAAAAAATAAGCCCTCAACACCACCCAATATCCTAAAAAATGAAAGCTTTACCGGTCAAGGGAAATTGACAAAAGCAAAAATATGCTCTTGCAAAAAAAAGCTATATATGTTTTGTATCTACTTACTCTTACTGACCTGGTCATTCAACATGGTCCTGGTATAATTCGAAAGTACAAGTCGTCCTGCAAAAAAACAAGCCCTCATACGTCTATGGGGATTGAAAAATAAGAAAGTTATGGCTCTCGGAATAAAGAAAGGAAAAAATGAACTCAAAAAAGGAAAATTAGGTCCAAATCAAGTCCAATTTGAAGTAAAACCATCAATTCAAGCACTCAGTCATTAGTTATTATTACAGCTATTTTTTCAACCATCAGCAGATGAAGAACTTTAAACAATGTTCTGTGCCCCTGAAATCAGAAGATTTAGACAAAATGATTGTGCTGTACATGGGCGAGGCAGCCTGCCGGCTGTGCATGGGCGGGGCAGAAAAAGGACCAAGGTCTTAAAAGATGCCTTTAATTTGCTTATAGATTTGGAGAAGTTGCGTAGGTCTGCCTTTTACTTTTACTAGAAGCAAGTGATGGGGGATATGTGGTTATTGGGCTGAATTCACACGTCAGTGAACCAGAAACCATATTTGAATCATAATATTGGTCCTGACCGGCGGGTTGCCTATTCTGAGCAAAAGTGCCTTATAGGCAGAGAGCCCAGGTTGGAAAACCTTCACGTTTCACCTCTTTTGAGTGGTAAACTGATATCAGATGGTCAATAACCTCTTTGTAGAAAGTTTACTATCAATATAGTTTTCTTTATTTGAGTATTTGCTTATCCTAATCACTCAATTTGCAACCTCTTGCTTAGTTACTATTTTAATTTTTATTTCATAAAGCAATCCTACACAAACATAAGTAACTTTGTAATATATCTCATCAGAGATGAGAGATCAAACAGTCCCTCACTACTTTCAAGGCCACACTCGCTGCAGCAAAGCAAACCTACTTCTCATCTCTCATATCCTCCCTGTCTTACAACACTAAACAGTTATTCAACACCTTCAATTCTCTCCTCCGCCCCCCAGCACCTCCTCCCTCTCCACTCATCTCAGCTGAAGACTTTGCCTCATTTTTCAAGGAGAAGATTGATAACATCAGAGACAGTCCTCTGTATATCTAGCTATTGCCCTATATCACTTCTCCCCTATGCCTCAAAACTACTGGAACAACACGTCCATCTTGAACTATCCTCCCACCTCTCTTCTTGCTCCCTCCTTGACCACTTGCAATCCGGCTTCCGGCCATACCACTCCACTGAACCTGCCCTAACTAAGGCTAGTTTCACACTAGCGCTTTTGAGCGCAGCGACGGCCTGCACACGGCCGCCGCTAAGCCCCACCCCCTGCCGCGCCTCTGCCTGTAGCTCCGCCTACCGGCGCATGACGCTGCATGCGTCCCCTATCTTTATTACTGGGGGCGCAGGCCGTGCGCAGTATGCGTTTGGCGGCGCATGCGTCCTTTTGACGGTGCGCTGACCTGCGCCAAACGCAACCTGCTGCTGTTTGGTTGCGCTCGGCGCACCGTCAAAAAGGCGTATGCGCCGCCAACGCATAGTGGGCACGGCCTGCGCCCCCAGTGATAAAGATAGGGGACGCAGGACGCATGCAGCGTCATGCGCCGGTAGGCGGAGCTACCGGCGGAGGCGCAGCAGGGGCGGGGCTTAGTCGCGGCCGTGCGCAGGCCGTCGCTGCGCTCAAAAGCGCTAGTGTGAAACTAGCCTAAGGTCACCAATGACCTACTAGCCGCCAAGGCCACGCAACATTACTCTGTCCTCCTCCTCCTGGACCTGTCCTCTGCCTTTGACACAGTGGACCATTCCCTATTACTACAGACCCTCTCATCTCTTGGCATCACAGACTTGGCCCTATCTTGGATTGCGTCATACCTAGCAGACCGGACATTCAGCGTCTCCCCACTCGCACACCACCTCCTCACCGCGCCCCCTATCCGTCGGAGTCCCGCAAGGTTCAGTCCTAGGGCCCCTGCTCCTCTCCGTTTACACCTTTGGCCTCGGACAGCTCATAGAATCCCATGGCTTTCAGTATCCTCTCCATGCTGATGACACACAGATCTACATCACCTCCCTACTAAACAGAATCCCTCAATGTCTGTCTGCTATTTCATCCTTCTTCGCTAGATTTCTAAAACTTAATATGGAGAAAACAGAATTAATCATCTTTCGCCCATCTCACGTGACACCCCCCCCAACGGAGTTATCCATTAAACGGCTGTCTACTCTCTCCAGTCCCACAAGCTCGCTGCCTCGGGGTTATCCTTGAAACTGATCTCTCTTTCAAACCACATATCCAAGCCCTTTCCGCTTCCTGCCGACTTCAACTCAAAAATATTTCACGGATCTGTACATTCCTCAACTAAGAATCTGCAAAAACCCTAGTCGATGCCCTCATCTCCCGCCTTGACTACTGCAACCTCCTGCTCTGTGGCCTCCCCTCTAACACTCTCGCACCCTTCCAATCTATTCTTAACTCTGCTACCCGACTAATCCACCTGTCCCCCCGCTATTCCCCGGCCTCTCCCCTCTGTCAATCCCTGCACTGGCTCCCCATTACCCAAAGACTCCAGTTGAAAACCCTAACCATGACATACAAAGCCATCCACAACCTGAGTCCTCGGTACATCTGTGACCTAGTCTCCCGGTACTTACCTGCATGAAACCTCCGATCCTCACGATCTCCTTCTGTACTCCCCTCTTATCTCCTCTTCCCACAATCGCATACAAGATTTCTCCCGTGCATCCCCTCTACTCTGGAACTCTCTACCACAACATATCAGACTCTCGCCTACCATGGAAACCTTCAAAAAGAACGTGAAGACCTACCTCTTCCGACAAGCCTACAACTTGCAGTAACCACCGATCCACCAAACCGCTGCACGACCAGCTCTGCCCTCGCCTACTGTATCCTCACCTATCCCGTTGTAGATTGTGAGCCCTCGCGGGCAGGGTCCTCTTTCATCCTGTACCAGTCGTGACTTGTACTGTTTAAGATTACTGTATTTGTATGTATTATGTATACCCCTGCTCACATGTAAAGCGATATGGAGTAAATGGCGCTATAATAATAATAATCAGAGGAATCTGCTTCTTACTCTGTCAGAATTGGTCAGTCATCATCAAAATTCTCAATTCAGAGGTAAAATCTGTATTGAGTGCAGACACTTTCCTATTACTGAGAGGAGGTGGCAGCTGGTGCCGATGAGATTCCATGTAGTCCAGAGGAGGGAGGAGCTGGAGGCCAAGCTTCTCCCCTCTACATAGAATCTCATGAGCACCAGCTGCCATCTCCTCTCAGTAATAGGAAAGTGTCTGCACCCAATACAGATTTTACCTCAGAATTAAGAATTTTGGCAGTGAATGAGTCCTCTTATAACATACATTCCAAAGTTGCTTATTTTTGTGTACGATTGATATATTAAAAGTTAAAATGACAGTTACGTTTTAAGCAAAATAATCCCCACATATAGTATTTGATATTCTGTATATTGTGGTTTATTTGTTCAG
Source organism: Dendrobates tinctorius (assembly GCF_039654945.1). Classification (NCBI taxonomy): domain Eukaryota; kingdom Metazoa; phylum Chordata; class Amphibia; order Anura; family Dendrobatidae; genus Dendrobates; species Dendrobates tinctorius. Next base: position 117,412 of record NW_027362290.1, read on the forward strand.
CTTCACAAATCTTCTGTGTAAACTCTTGGTTTCTTTTCCCTTTGTCTCCCTGAAGGTTTTTCTAGTTCTTGTTCAAGGAACGTGTTTGATTCAGCGATTAATGTCTGTGGCTTATACCTATGATAATTTAGCCCAACGGTAAGTGCAGTGATTAATTGATAGATAAAATGTAATGTGTGTGTTTATATTTCATGAGTATCCAAGGGGCAAAGTTTCTCCTTTCGTAGAGTGACATATCAAGACTGACATGCCAAAGTGAGGAGACTTTTAAGCTGCAATTAGAGTCGATATTGACTTTTAGGATTGCTACTTCCTGTAGGTGACACTAGAGTTCTAGTCGTCGTCTTTGAAAAGACAATTTGTATATTTCACTACATACCATGACTCTGTCTTCCAGGGTACTAAAGGCACAGTCTGACCATCGTTCCAGGCATGAAGGTAAGCAGTCAATATTGATGTGTTCACGGTCATTGGATAAATTTAGTTGCAGTTTTTTTCCTGAGCCTTCAGTATTCATGGCCTAATCTTAGGAGGTGCCATCAATATTTGATCTTTGGGGTAAAACTTTCCGGACCCTCACCGATCACCAGAATGAAGATGTCATGTCACTGTGGTCAAGCAAGTGTGACGTCCCTAGCATAGATTATACAGGCACAGCTCTATTCAAGTGAAACACTGGGCCATCTTTATTTCCGTCTTTGAATACGTCATTAATATTACTGTCTTATTCGAAAGGATTTCTGTTCCCCGGATAGCAGCCATGTACGTTTTTGTTTCTGGGTTCTTTTATAATCTTTGTGATCCACATAACAAAATCATCTATAATGCTGTACACTTTGTGCTAGCTGATTTAGGCGTTTTATGCTTTCTTACTGGATGTACATGCCAGTTGTCTCTGTATTACATTCAGGGGCCACTTTATATACATGTGATTTCAGACCAGGCGCTGTCATGTGCGTCTAACCCTATTCATGCATTTTACTCCCAACAGTCACACATTATTCCATGTGGCTTCTGGTCAGCTGGGCTCATTGCTGTTCTGTGGTGAAGTCCAGCCTAGCAGACAGTGACAATTTACAAGATTGGCTTAAGAAATTAACTCTTCTTATTCCTGAGGTAAGATGTTCGAAAACAAAGTTTACAGATTTTTTTTTTCTTATTTGTTCTAGTACATCTTTTTTTATATTTCACAATCGATCAACACACAGACCAGAGGTCTACAACTAGGAATGTGAAAGACCCACCAACCACTAACAGGATAGTACAACTTGGGTGTCCCAACTCCATTCTATAAATTTCTTATCGCCTTGTCACCATTCTTAGACTTAAAAAGAACCTTACACGTGAAAAAGAGGGATTTTGGGTTCTTACCATAAAATCTTTCTTGGAGCCTTCATTGGGGTTCACAGATTACCATGGGTGTATGCTGCTGCTAGGAGGCTGACACTATGCAAAAACAAGAAAATTAGCTCCTCCCCCGGCAGTATACGCCCACCGTTAGGCACCAAGTGCCTCAGTTGGTGAGAAAGCAGTAGGAGAAGCAACCAAAAACTCAACATATGTACCAACCCAACAAGGGAGTCGAAGACCCAACACGGTACAACTTAAACAGGGAGGGTGCTGTGTCCCCCAACGAAGGCTCCAAGAAAGAGATTTTACGGTAAGAACCCAAAATCCCTCTTTCTTTATCGCTTCATTGGGGGACACAGATTACCATGGGACGTTCCAAAGCAGTCCCGAGGGTGGGAACAGCAATAAAGGAACAAGATAAGGAAGGGCTTAGGTCGGTCGATGTGCCACCGCCGCCTGCAGAACCTTCCTACCAAAAGCTGCATCAGACGAGGCCTGGGTATGAACCCTGTAGAACCTCGCGAAGGTGTACAAAGACGACCAGGTCGTGGCTCTGCAAAGTTGCAAGGCCGAAGCCTGGTGTCGCACAGCCCAAGAAGCCCCTACAGCCCGGGTGGAGTGGGCTCTCACTCCCGGAGGGGGCCGTTTTTTTTGGTCAGTAGGCTTCCAGAATGGTAGAACGAATCCAGCGAGCGATTGTGGATTTTTATGCCGGAAGCCCTTTCCGGCAACCTTCAGAGATGACAAGCAGGGAGTCGGATTGGCGAAACGAAGCGGTTCTGGCAAGGTACATACGCAAGGCTCTCACTACATCCAGTTTGTGGAGCGACTTTTCAAGAGAGTGAGCAGGTGCAGGACAAAACAAGGGAAGGACGATATCCTCGTTAATGTGGAACGGGGATACCACTTTTGGAATGAAGGAGGGAACTGGCCTGAGAACGACCTTATCCTGGTGGAGGATTAGGTACGGGGAACGACAGGGTAAAGTCGCCAACTCAGAAACTCTCCTGATGGATGTAATGGCAATTAGGAAAGCCACCTTCCATGAGAGATGGGACAGAGGAATGTCCTGGATAGGTTCGAACGGCGCCTTTTGGAGAGCGCCAAGAACGAGATTGAGATCCCACGGATGTATCGGAGCATGATGAGGAGGAGCCACATGGGCGACTCCTTGGAGAAAAGTCTTCACCTGCGGTAAGGAGGCCAGATCCTTCTGGAAGAGAATCGCCAGAGCAGATACCTGGCCTTTGAGGGTACTGAGGGACAGGCCCGCATCCAAACCGGACTGGAGGAAGCCAAGTATGGATGGAATGGAAAATGATAATGGAAAAACATCGTTATCGTCTCACCATCGGATAAAGGCCTTCCAGTACCTATAGTAAATGCGTGGGGAGGCTGGCTTCCTAGCTCTGATCATGGTTTGAATGACCTGGCTGGTAAAACCTGATTCTCTCAGAATCGTGGCCTCAATGGCCATGCCGTTAAACTCAGAGACGGAGAATTCTGGTGGTAAAGGGGGCCTTGTGAGAGAAGATCTGGACGATCTGGAAATCTCCAGGGGACGTCCGCGAGCATATTCACCAACACCGCGTACCAAGGTCGTCGTGGCCAGTGTGGAGCCACCAGAATTACTGGGATGCCTTCTGACTTTATCTTCTTGACCACTCTTGGGATCAGGGCAAGGGGAGGAAACGGGTAAGGCAGTTGGAACTGGGACCACGGAATTACCAGGGCGTCGCAACCGACGGCTAGAGGATCCCTTGACCTGGCTACAAAGTGAGGAACTTTGTTGTTCATCCGAGATGCCATGAGGTCGACGTCCGGGGTGCCCCAACGCTGGCATATCTGATTGAAGACCGTGGGGTGAAGGGACCATTCGCCTGATGCTAGACCCTGGCGACTTAGGAAGTCGGCTGCCCAATTTTCCACCCCTGGAATGTGAACGGCGGAGATCGCCGGAACGTGACGCTCTGCCCAACGCAGTATCTTCACCACTTCTGACATTGCCTGCTGTGAGTACCGCCCTGGTGGTTTATGCACGCCACGGATGTGGTGTTTGTTTGAATGCGGACTGGTTTGCCTACGAGGAGAGGCTGCCAACGGAGGAGAGCAAGAAAGATTGCTCTGATTTCGAGAAGGTTGATGGGAAGGAGAGTCTCCTGGGCGTTCCAGCGCCCTTGGGCTGATTTCCGATGGAAAACCGCCCCCCATCCTAGGAGACTGGCATCGGTGGTGATGACTTGCCACTGAGGCGGAAGAAAGGACCTTCCCTGGAGAACTGACGCAGGCAATGTCCACCAAGTCAGCGATTGCCTTACTCTGAGTGGAAGGAGAATGGGACGGTCCAGAGAAACTGAGGTCTTGTCCCAGACTGAAAGGAGGAACAGCTGGAGAGGGCGAGTGTGAAATTGTGCGAAAGGCACTGCTTCCATGGAAGCTATCATCTTCCCTAGGACCCTCATGCAGGGCCGAAGGGGAATGAAGGGGAATGGGACTTGAACGTTTTAGGGATCGGATTCCCTTGCAAAGGGCTGAAAATTTGTCCCTTGGTAGAAACACTCGGGCAATGTTCGTGTCGAATTCCATTCCCAGAAAGGTCAGACGCTGAGTAGGGTGCAGAATAGACTTCTCTTTGACTATCCATCCGAGGCGGCTGAGAGTATTCAGGGTTATCTGACTCTGAAGACAGTCTTGGCGAGATGAGCCCTTGATCAAGAGGTCGTCCAAATAAGGGATGTTAAGAATCCCCCTGGAGCGAAGAATAGCCATGACTGTTGCCATCACCTTCGTAAATACCCGGGGAGCGGAAGCTAGGCCGAAGGGGAGGTCCGTGAACTGATAGTGGTTCTCCTGAATCGCAAAGCGGAGATATCTCTGCTGTTGCAAACACACAGGGATGTGAAGATAGGCATCCTGTATGTCCACAGGACAGAGAAACTCCCCGGGTTCCATTGAGGCTATCACCGAGCGCAGGGACTCCATCTTGAAGTGGAGGATCCTTACGTGGCGGTTGAGCAACTTGAGGTCCAAGATTGGACGAAGGGAGCCGTCTTTTTTGGGAACTACGAAAAGATTCCAGTAGAACCCTGAAAACCGTTCGTTTGAAGGAACGGGAACGATAACTCCGGCGGAAAGAAGGGAGGAAACTGCTTGAAGGAACCCTGGAATCTAGGACCGTTGTCTTGGGGATCGCGACAGGAAGAAAAGCCTGTTTGGGGGGAAGAAAATTCGATTTTTGTATCCGGAAATGATTTCCCTGACCCAAGCGTCGTTGACAACAGACAGCCATGCGTCCATGAAAGAGTAAAGTCTGCCGCCCACCCTGGAAAAATTTCCATGTGGGGGTGACACGTCACTTTGAGGAAAATCTAATGGAACGGGAGCCTGAGGACCTGGAGGGTTGGCCTCTTGATTTCCAGCGGGGAGCGGGTTTATACGATGGATTGCTGCGATCTCTGGAGACAGAGGACCGGTCCTGCTGGGATGATCCTTCTGCTGAAGGGAAGGGATGAAAGGACCTAAACGGCCGAGGAGCCTTTCTGTTGAAAAATCATCTAGGCCGAGACTGGGGAACAGAGGTACTGTTACCCCCAGTGGCATCAGAGATTATCTGATCCAGTTTAGCGCCAAAGAGTCTAGAGCCGTGAAATGCCAGGTTAGTGAGCGACTTCTTGGAGGTGGTGTCCGCCCTCCAAGACTTCAACCAAAGGATACGGCGTATAGCTATTATGTTGCTGTTAGCTCTTGCTACACACCCGGCCGCATCTAAGGAGGCAGCCAAAAGGTATTTACCCGCATGATTAATTTGGTCTGCCAACTCGTTCTGAGGGGCAGACGACAGGACTCTCCTGCGAAGAATTTTTGCCCAAGCTGAAATGACTTTTGCCACCCAGGCAGAAGCGAAAATAGGGCAGAGAGAGGCGCCGAATGCTTCAAAAATTGATTTAGCCAGAGATTCTATTTGTCTGTCAGTTGTGTCTTTAAGGGATGCCCCGTCCGGAAGGGATAGACTGGAAACTCCACTTCAGGAGCTTTCGTCCATTTTGTAAGAAGGTCCGCATCGAATGGATATAGGACGTCTAAGTACCTGCGGCCTGAGAAGCGCTTCTCAGGGTGTTCCTAGTGTTTGGATAAAGTAGTCTCGAACTCTTTGTGATTAGGAAAGGTTCGGGAGGGAGGATTCGCTCGTTTAAAGGGGACGGAGCCGTCCTGAAGAGGAGCTTTATCTTCCTTTATTTTGAGCGTTTTGAAAATGGCCGATATGGGACTATCGACCATGTCCTGAGTCTTAGACATGTTATTTGCGTCTGAGTCTGATCCTGATTGAGAGTCATTGTCTGACCTAAGGTTGTCTTCTGAAGAGTGAGACGAGGAAAGCAGCCTGGGTGGAACGGACGGACCTTGCGAACTGGAAGACAAGCTTGAAAGAACGCACTTCCTAGAAATCTTACCCGGCTTGTCCTCGTGGAGGTCGCGGTCAGGTGCAGACGACTCTCACCGTGAGAGGTGGTCGGAGCACAGGTGGCTGAAGATAGTTGAGGAAGTCGTTCTAAGACCTGGACCGGGGACTGAGAGACTTTAGTCAGGTCAGAAACCGACTGACATTGCTGCAGCCCACTCTGGAGGGGGGGAGTGCACTCATCCCGGGACTTGGGGTGCTCCGGTGGGGCAAACATCGTGGATGGACTGCAGGACGGGCAGAAGGGAGATGACTGACCTGACGCCCACTTCTTTTTGCAGCGCGCGCAGGCTTAGTGGGTAGAGGTGGGTCTAGGGTAAGGAGTCCTTGCAGGGTTGGACATATGCGAAGACTGCAGAATTACTGCGGCCAGTATCTGTAAAGGGAGTACTGCTGCGGGAGCTAAAATTAGGGGCTCAGAAAAACATAAGAGCCTACCGTGACCAGCACCGTTATCTGATGCGCAGCGCACAGCAGATGTGTCCCCCAAGCTGAGATCCCTGGCGTGTCTCACACTAGGAATCAGAGCGGCCCAGGACCTTAAATATGGGCGGAGCTGGGCGGCAGCGTTGCGCGATTGGCTGTGACCTGCGGGGGGGGTCACAAGGAGAAAGAGGATGCATGAACCGAAAGTAGCCCTGTGATGGGCTGATAACTGGCGCCAACAAAGCGCGCGCTCTGCAGTGGGTGTGCACCGGAGCACAATGGAAAGTGAAACCAGCGCAGCGCCGGTTTCTGCCCCCGGAGCCCTTGATCCTGGCGCGATGAGCCCGTGACGCCGCGGTGAAGAGGGAGGTAAGGGAGAGAGGCACCGCTGCCTGCTGCTTCAGAGAAGGGTACCCGGCTTGTGGGCTGAGAGGCACGCGGCTGCAGAAGAATGGGCGGGAAATTGAAAGGAGACTCTGCTACCAGCCTTGTAAGGTGCGAGCATGGGACTGATGGTAGCCTTTAGGCTGCTTACCTGACGTCCACATGCTTCCTGAAGAGGATGACTGTTATGAATGAGTCACCGGGGAGGAAAAAACAAAAAGCAAGCTAAGCCCAGAAAACCGGAGAGGTTGATAACTAGCGGATTGCAGACCCCTGATCCTATCCACAACAACTAGCAGTAGCCGTGGAGCGTGCCTACGGTGGTCCTAGACGCCTCGTCACGGCCGGAGAACTAAATAAGCCTAAAGAAAGAAAGGGAAAATCTAAACTGCCCCAGAGCAGACCCCAAAGCAATAGACAGCCCCCAACATGTATTGTCGGTGAAACAAGATGAAAGCACAGACACAGGTAGAAAGATAGGCTGAGCAAACGATGGTGCCCTCGCTAACTAGAAAGGACAGGAAAGAAAAGCTGCTGTCTGCAATCACGCAAGAAACCCTGCCAAAAAGAATGTCCAACACGTCTGATAGAAAAAGGCTCTGAAGTCGCTAGACTTCAAATCACTATATCAGCACTCAGGTATATTCTGAAGACAGAACAAAAGAGATCAACTGATCAGAGACAAAATGGGGAATTCAGCCCAGTCCCAGCCAGGGCTGGCTGAACACAAAAACTAAGTAAACCAGACAAAAACTCATATGAACAATAGCAGAGAAAACTTAGCTTTAGGAAGGCAGGAACCAAACTGGAAACCAGGAGCCAGAGTCAGGAAAAATCACCAGCAAGAAACTAGGGAGTCGGCTGCCTGAAATCCAATCAAACTCCTGATGTCCAACCGCAGTCCTCTTCCTCAGGTGGCCGGTCTCTGCCATTTAGACCAGCTTCATTACCTCCCTTCACCAACAGAGGGAGTCCAGATAGAGAACTCACTACTCCTCTGTCAGCACAGCCAACTCCATAACCCTCACCAGAAGCCAGAGGCAAACCCGAAAATGAGCTCACAACAGATGACCACAGGGGCCCGCGATGAGGGGGGACCGCTGGGAATGAATGTCCTCTGCCCCGCACTATGTCTGAATAGTGCAGAAGACTGCACCAAACTTTTCTTCCCGCAGGGGATAGTCACCGCCGGTGACCGCCAACTTCCTCTCAGCCCTGTCCCGGGAGAGGGGTGAGGAGGGGAATTGGCTAGGACCCGCCACCTGAAGTCAGCCCGTAGCACCCGAGGGTGATAGGGAAAGGGTCCTGCCTGCGTTCCTGAGAGTTGCAATGTGTGTAACATCACATTGTTCGCTCAGCCGCATGATATGGGAAAGCAGGGTGAACATTTACTCCTTGTTTCCCGGTGTTGAATCTGGAAAATAAATGGGAAAAGATTAATACACACACACACACACACACACCCTAAAAGAGAATCGTTAGCTGTGGATCTGGGGAGATCCCGGTCCGCCTCCTACAGACACTAAGCACAAACTGAGGTACTTGGTGCCTGTCGGTGGGTGTATACTGCCGGGGAGGAGCTAATTTTCTTGTTTTTGCATAGTGTCAGCCTCCTAGCAGCAGCATACACCCATGGTAATCTGTGTCCCCCAATGAAACGATGATGAAAACGCTATTAACCTTCAGATATGGTGTTAATCTGCAGGTCAATAGCGTTCTGACTCTGCGTGGCACCTGTAGTTAGACCCCCCGCTCCCTCTGCGGTGAGGAAATATACTTTATTCCTCCCTTTAGCGCTCTGGTTTCAGTCATGTGGGTAGCACCAGTACGGGTTCAGCCACCGCTCATTGTATAGAGACCAGCAACTGTAACCGAGCCCACTGCAGTGATGGACAGCAGCTCAGCATTAGGGCCATCTGTCAGTCACTAGTTCTCTTTAAGGCTCTCATTCATTTTTCTCCTGCTTTTAAGCTTTAATGCCCAGTAGTGTCCTTCTCTGACATAACTAGCTCACGTCATGTAAGATCCATAAGATGCTCTGTGTAGTAATTCATGTTGCCTTTTAGGATGTTTGTGACATCAACAGATTATGCAATAAATGTTCCATAGATGGGGTTCCCAAAACTCTGAAACAAGCACCCATCGCACAGTTTATGGGACTTTAGACTGTTTTTACCTCTACATGAGGGGTAAATGGGATACATAAACCAGTAGTCCTATGCAAGCAAAGTAGTTACATCCTCTTTTTTTTTTTTTTTTTTTACTAGTAATTAAATATATACCTATGTACAAGTGAAATGCTTATGGGAGTTTTATTAAACTACAGTCTATTAGGGTAATTTTTGCACCGTACCCATTTTCTCCTACGCCTCATTGGGGGACACAGGACAATGGGTGTTATGCTGCTTGCCACTAGGAGGACACTACGTGAACACAGAAAAAAGTGAAGTCCTCCTCTTCAGTATACACCCTCTTGCTGGCTGAGATTTCCCAAGTTCTTGCTTAGTGTCTGAAGGAGGCACTTGGGTCTGGCTTCAGACCCCAACGTTTTTATTTTCGATTTTTGAAATTTTTTCTGTAAATTTTTATATTAACAAAGTGAAGGGGGCGACATTTCCTTTCAAGGGTCCGCTCTCCCCCGAACCAACAGGCGAGAACGCAGAGTATACCTCCCCGTACCCCCTCCTGCGACGACTGGGGCATATCTGATTCTTCTGGGCGACAGTTCTTTTACGGTCCCGATCTCCCCACATGGATATGAGGGCAAGCGCACGGAGAAGACTTTAGGAGTGCTTCGGATGCCCTGAATCAGCCCCATGGCCTCTCCATCCCCCCTGCCCATAGGGAGGATCGATTGAGGTATACCCCCTTTAAGAACTCGGCTCTGCTGCATCACCCGGGAGGATGAGACCTGCAGGCTGGGTCCTGGACAGCGTGGCCTGCGTGAGCACCGGATTGGAGGTATGGGGTCGGGTCCTGGTCCCTGGGAGAAGCACTGACCTAGTGTCAGTGGCGGTACAGCGCCCCCCCCGCTCTCTCCTTCACCCGGCGCTCACCGCGGGTAGGCCCAGAAATTTAGTCCCCGACTTTTCGGCCGACTAGGCCGCAATTTACATAGCGCCACCCACCGTTAGCGCCTCCGCCCACGTCTTTGGCGCTTCTCGCTCTGTACGAGAAGCGCCCTGCTAGTCTTGAGGGCCATGTCCTTTTCACCTCAGCCTGCTCTGTGACAGCTGCGGGGGCGAACGCACTGACTGACAGCACCTGGTGATGCTGCAGGGCCACCACTATGCCTCCTGGGGACACAGCATCAGGACCATGAGTAAGCTGCATCTGCCCTCAGAACAAAGCTTAACCCCTTCTCTGCACATTCCCTGGAGCTGCAGCCCAGGCTCTGCCTGTAACCCTTTCAGTGGCACTATGTCTCAATCTAAGGAAGTCAAAAGGGCTATTAAGAAGCACACTGCGTTCTTTACCGCTTGTACTACTTGGAAGACTGCCTTGCCCAGTGCCCAAACTAATCCGTTGTGCACGGATTGCGACCCGGCTTGTGCTCAAACGCCATCCGCCGCCGCTGCTACGGTGCTCCCTGCGTTTAGTCCCCCTGAGTGAGCTGCATCCCTGTCACGGTCTGTGGAGTCAATGACCAAGGCTATAGACTCCCTCCGGGAATCCTCTTTAAGTCAGAACGCGTCTTTACCGCCCGAGGAGGGCTCTGGCGACGTCCGGGAACAGTCCGCCAGCAGGGGCTGTACTCGTTCAAGGGATCCTCAGGTCTCTAGAAAGTGGACCCATGACGCGTCCCCTGCTCACGCTTCAGCATTGGTGAGTTCTGTCTCTCGCCCTCCCACTCGTAATGTTCGCAGCGAACATGACTCTGAATTCGAGTCTGACACATCAGTACCTCAGAATCCCCCAAATGGCTAAGAGTCGCTTGATTCTCTTATAGAATCAGTCAACAAGATTCTGACGTTGGACAAGGAAAATATTCCCGCTCCGGAACACGTTAGCTCATTTAAGAAGACTAAATGTGTACGCAGAGTATTTGCCAGCCATTCGGAGTTTAAGGACATTGTCCAGAATCATAGGGACCGGCCACAAACGGTTCGCAGGTCAAAAGCCTATCGAGGCTAAATACCCTTTTGCTCCAGATTTCCTGAAGGATTGGTTACAGTCCCCTTTGGTGGATCCTCCTATATCTCGTCTTGCTTCCAAAACGCTTCTATCCATTTCTGAGGGTTCTTCAGTCAGAAAACCCCTCTGATCATCTAATTGACTACCTCGCTCGCTTAGTTTTTGAAGCTTCGGGAGTGGCTTTTTCCATCTTTCGCGGCGACTTGGGTGGCTAAGGTAATGGCCGCTTGGGAAGAGGTGTTAATTACTGCCTTCCAAGACAGCAATCTTCCTCCGGAGGCTACCAGTGTCGCCAGGCAGATAATTTTAACTAATTCACGCAGGGGACTTTGTAGTAGATGCTTCTTTAGATGCCGCCAATTGCGCTGGTCAGGCAGCCGCTAATGCAGTCTCCATTAGAAGAGCCCTATGGCTCTGCGACTGGCGGGCAGATTCCACCTCCAAAAGATCGTTGACTTCTCTGCTCTATCAAACTGGTCGCCTATTTGGAGAGAAACTGGACCAACTCATTTCTGACACTAGCGTGGGGAAGAGTATATTCGTTCCCCAACAAAGGGCTGTCCGGCCGTTTCGGAATCAACAGCCAACTCGTTTTCAACCTTTTCGCAACAATTCCAGTTGGTCCTCCACAATCTTCTCTTCCGGATCAGGTCGGTCCCCACGTGGAGACAAAGGTTCCCAGGTCTCATGCAGACCTAACTGAGCTTGGAAACCCAGGCCAAGGGCATCTGGATCTAGGGGAGCCAGATCCCATAGATCCTCTACACAATGACTTGTTGCGGTATCTGGCCGACAACGACAAAGTAGGCGGTCGCCTACTTTCATTCAGTCACACCTGGCTCGCGGTCGTCCACGACGAGTGGGTCAGGGAGCTGGTGTCCTCCGGATACAAAATAGAATTTTTTTGCCCCACTCCGACATGTTTTTTGCTGATCCTCACCTCCCAAAACAAAGACAACAGCCTTCCTTCGGGCCGTTCATGCCCTGCAAAGGGATGGAGTCATCATTCCGGTCCCTCAAGACGAAAGGTTCAGGGGTTTTTATTTAAACCTTTTTGTAGTTCCGAAGAAGGACTGAACGATGCGGCCCATACTGGACCTCAAGCTGTTAAATCAGTTTGTCAAGGTACGGCGATTCCTAATAGAATCCCTACGATCAGTTGTCGCTTCCATGGAAAAAGAGTTCCTAGCATCCATCGATATCAAGGATGCTTACCTTCACATCCCAATTTGCCTGTCCCACCAGCAGTTCCTGCGTTTTGCAATTCGCGAGGAGCACTTCCAGTTCGTTGCCTTGCCCTTCGGACTCTCCACCGCCCCCAGGGTCTTTACCAAGGTCATGGTGGCTGTCATGGCCGTTCTTCACGCTCGGGGAGTGGTGGTACTGCCGTATCTGGATGACCTGCTGATCAAGGGTCCGTCCCTTCCAGCCTGCGAGGAATCCGTGGATATCACAGTAAATACACTTTCTCGCCTGGGTTGGAAGATAAACTTCGAAAAGTCTTTTCCCAACACTGGCCCAGCAGATTTCCTTTTAGGGAATGATCTTGGACACTTCTCTGGGTTGGTCATTCTTCATACAGAAAAGGCCTGAGCTTTACAACAGGGAACGCAGACTCTTTCCTGACCAGTTTCTCACTCCATACGTTTCAGCATGAGAGTTCTCGGAAAGTTGGTGGCAGCGATAGAAGCGGTCCCATTTGCACAGTTCCATCTCCTCCCTTTACAACATGCGTTGCAGTTAACTTGGGACAAGAACCCGTTCTCCCTGGACCGTCAGTTCCTTCTGTCCCTGTGGGTCAGACAAGCCCTCAAGTGGTGGACACTGAAATCCTCCCTGAATCAAGGGAAGTCCTTTCTCCCATTATGATGGTAGGTGGTGACCACCGACGCAAGTCTTCTGGGGTGCGTTTTTTCATCACCACACGGCACAGGGTCTTTGGTCAATTCGAGAGTCACGTCTCCCCATCAACATCTTGGAGATACGAGCGATCAGATTAGCCCTACTGAGTTTCCACCATCTCCTCGCAGGTCACCCCATCAGGATCCAATCTGACAACGCCACGGCTGTGGTGTATATCAACCGTCAGGGGGGTACTCGGAGCAGGATGGCCATGCACGAAGTGAGTCACATCCTCCAGTGGGCCGAGACCAACCATTTGCCCATGTCGGCAATCCACATCCCGGGGGTAGACAATTGGGCGGCGGATTTTCTCAGTCACCAAGTCCTTGCCTCAGGAGAGTGGTCTCTTCATTCGGAAGTCTTTCAGCAGATTTGCCATCGCTGGGAGACTCCGGATGAGGATCTCATGGCCTCAAGACTAAACAACAAGGTTCCTCGATTCATTGGCCGACCGCGCGATCCATGTGCCATGGGAGCAGACACCCTAGATCTGCCGTGGCACGGGTTCCAGCTCCCATACATTTTTCCCCCTCTTCCCTTGCTCCCGAGAGTCATCAAGAAAATCAGAGCAGAGGGTGTACCAGTGATCCTAGTCGCGCCAGATTGGCCGCGCCGGGCATTGTACGCAGAACTAGTACAACTAGTCATCGACGTTCCCTGGCGACTTCCAGATCGCATGGATCTACTCACAGAGCCCGATTTACCACCAGAACTCCGGGGCCCTGTCTTTGAGTGCGTGGCCGTTGAATCCTGGATTTTAGCACAGGCTGGTTTTTCTCATGACATGATCTCCACCATGGTTTGTGCTAGGAAGCCCGTGTCCATGCACATTTATCACCGCACTTGGAAAACCACCTTCTCGTGGTGCAAGGACTATGGACGATCCACTCTGGTGTTTTTCCATTCCTTCTATATTGGAATTCCTACAATCCGGATTAGTCAGGCCTCGCGCTTAGCTCGCTCAAGGGCCAAATTTCAGCTTTGTCAGTTCTATTCCAGCGCAAAATTGCCACCATGTGCAGGTGAAAACGTTCATTCAGGGAGTTTCCCATGTGGTGCCTCCCTATAAGAGGCCATTGGAATCATGGGACCTTAACTTGGTTCTCGGATCCTTACAGGAGGCTCCATTCGAACCACTGCAGGATGTACCACTAACTGTTCTCTCTTAGAAGGTGGTCTTTCTAATGGCAATTACGTCAATCAGACGAGTTTCGGAATTGGCAGCCCTGTCCTGTCGTCCTCCGTTCCTGAATTTTCAGCAGGACAAGGCAGTTCTCAGGACGTCCCAGTCTTTCCTGCCCAAAGTCGTGTCTTCCTTTCATCTCAATGAGGAAATTGTTTTGCCTTCCTTCTGTCCGGCACCAGTCCATCGCATTAAGAAGGCCCTCCACACCCTGGATGTGGTTTGGGCTCTTAGACGGTACATCTCGCGGATGGCTCCCTTCTGCAAGTCAGATGCCCTGTTCGTACTGCCAGAGGGGCATAGGAAGGGTCTAGCTGCCTCAAAAGCCACGCTAGCCAGGTGGATTCACTTGGCTATTCAGGAATCCTACCGTGTCAGGGACACGCCTGTCCCAGCATGGATTAAGGCGCATTCTACCCGATCAGTGGGCGCCTCTTGGGCCATTCGGCACCAGGCGATGGCAAGGAACAGGGTCTGCAAGACTGCGACTTGGTCCAGTCTGCATACCTTTACAAAACATTACCAAGTTCATTCTCAGGCCTCTGCGGATGCAGCTCTTGGCAGACACATCCTGCAATCGGCAGTACCACAGCGTTAAGTCAGTGGTACATTGGGTAATAGCAGTTGTATGCTCCCCACCCAGGGACTGCTTTAGGATGTCCCATGTTCCTGTATCCACCAATGAGGCGTAGGAGAAATAGGGATTTTTGTGTACTCACTGTAAAATCCTTTTCTCCGAGCCAATCATTGGGTGACACAGCACCCACCCTGTTTAGTCTATTGGCTTACTGTATCGTTCTTAGGTTTTGACATAGTTACTGTTATTTGTTTAATGCTCCTGCTTTTTCACCGAACTGGGGAAATCTCAGCCAGCAAGAGGGTGTATACTGCAGAGGAGGAGTTAATTTTTCTGTGTTTACTTAGTGTCCTCCTAGTGGCAAGCAGCATAACACCCATGGTCCTGTGTCCCCCAATGATTGGCTCGGAGAAAAGGATTTTACGGTGAGTACACACAAATCCTTATTTTGTCTGGCCCTCTCATGTAGAATTCCACTTATTCTCACCAGTTTCTGTCAGTGTTCAGGAGTGCCTGTCCCTTTAAACTGATTTTTTTTTTTGTTTGGTCCATTTCGATAAGTGATCAGAGGCACAAAAAAAGACCAAAGTTGCGACAAATATTGATTAAAAAAAAAGCCTTGGTAACTTTTGTCTATAGTGTTTTCTTATTTTAATGCTTGACTTGCATCTTACCAGTCTTAGTAACCAGTAATCAAATACTTTGAAATTCTTAATTTAAAACCTTAAACATTGTTTCTCATTTTTAATTTATTGAATATTCTTAGACTGCGGTCCGTCACGAATCATGCAATGGTCTGTATAAACTGTCCCTTTCTGGTTTGGATGGTGGTGACTCAATAAATAGATCATTTTTGCTTCTGGCTTCATCAACATTGTTAAAATTTCTTCCTGATGCTCAAGCACTAAAGCCTATTCGGGTAAGTCATGGAAGAAAAGCATAAATGAATATTCCTCTGTGGTTCACTTAAAGGGAATCTGTCACCCCTTTTTTGAGATCATATAATATCATTCAATTGTGTGTCACATAAAGATTCTCTTAGTACTTTTGCTTCCCCCTGACACCGTACCTTTCATGCATAAATACCTTTTTTATATCGGTTCAGATGTATGTAAACTGCCACGCTCCGGTCCGATAGACGGGGCTTATTCAACTGCTCCCACCCCTCCCTGTGTTGCTCTACACAAGAAGAAATGTGTAGAGCAAGACAGGGAGGGGGCAGGTGAATAAGCCCCGCCCAGCGTACCGGACAGCGGCAGTTTACATACATCTGAACCAATGTAAACAAGGTATTTATGCATGAAAAGTGCGTTGTCAGGGGGAAGCAAAAGTACTAAGAGAATCCTTATGTGACACACAATTGTATTATATCATTATATGATATCTCAAAGGGGTGACAGATTCCCTTTAACCATCTGGATAAATAATCAGTGATTCCATTTTTTTCCCCTCATAATTTCTTTAGCATAAATCAGTAGTGCAAGTGAGTATAAAAGTATGTTTGCTATATAACTTTATTAGGAAATATTGGCTTTTGCATCACCTTCCAGCTGCCTGCAGTTCATTATTTTCTCTGTAGGATTTCTGTAAATGTTCAGAAACTAGAATCTTGTGGAAAACTGTAAAGTGACAGGGAGGAGGGATATGCAGCTGCAGTTTTTCCAGAAGGAATGTAGTCTTCTGATTGGCCCAAGGCACAGAGCAGTGACCTCACAGCAAGATGCTCTGCCCTCATCTGTGAAGGGAACTTTAGTTCAATCCCTAATGAAGTGCAAGGGTAAAATATAGAGGGGCACCAGTGCTGCATTCTCCATTTATAGGTACTGTGCGGTCCTAGAGTTAGGACTCTTGCACATCATAAACTGATAGCATATATCCTAGCAATATGCCATCATTTTGCAGAATGGGAATAACCCTTTTCTCTATCGCCTCATTGGGGGACACAGGAACCATGGGGTATATGCTGCTGCTACTAGGAGGCTGACACTATGCACAGAAAAAGTTAGCTCCTCCTCTGAAGTATACACCTCACCGACTGGCAATAGGCTACTCAGTTTAGCTTAGTGTCAGTAGGAGGTGGACACAGGTCTTTCATTAGACCCATATCTACCTCAGTGTGCGTCGTTCCCTTTCAGGTACTCGAAGGGATGCAGTGTGAATAATCACTACTGTACTTCCACAAAGAGACTGAGTACGGCGTGTACTGCCACCCCATATCCTAATGTCTTCCCAGCAGGACCAAGAGCCCCTAACACAGAAGAGTGTTTAGGCGACCCAGACCCGGTCCTTGCCCCTGTCTCTTTACCCACTCGCCCACCAGAGCCTGTCAGTACTCGGAGGCGAATACGTCCCACAACGCAGTAAGCTTGGACGTCTTACATTTCCGAATAGAGAGGTACTTTTCTCCTCTCTCCACCAGGTTCCAAGAAAGAAGAAAGGATCAAGGTCAAGAAGAAGAAAAAAAAAAATGGGGAAAATTAAGGAATTTTTTTTCCTTTGTGGCATTTTTGGAGCGCTGGGGTGTTGTTGTTGTTGTTGTGTTTTTTTTTTTTTTTTTTTTTTTTTTTTTTTTAATGATGGGGGGCCTTTATTCCTTGCTAGCAAGACAGGGCGCTGGGCTACCTTTTTTGTGCTTCCTTGGTGACCTCTGCGCCGCTCCCCCCTGCTACGGCGGTCAGGAGAATTAATCTAGGCCCCGACTTTTCAGGCCTAGCGCTCTGCGTTGGCTCTGCCCCCTTTTTCTCTCTACATCCAGACGTGCTTTTCTCCCGCCCGTCTTGTCTCTTCCAGCCTCTGAGGTTAGCCCTGCCCACTCCCTCTGCTACTGTGAGAGTGCAGATCGCCACCATCTTGCTCCTCCTGGATATGGCTGCTGGCTCCACCTATTCCTCTGGGTCTCTGAGAGCGAGTATATCCGGAGAAAACATGCTCTTACCTCCTGCTGCGTGCTTTTTTTTCACTGGCACCCCAGACTGTCGCCTGCCTCCTGGACGCCCTGCAGACTGCCTGGTACCTGCAGGGACTTGCATCGGCCTGCTCTGTCATCAGCCTGCATAGACTGTGAGTAGCTGCTCTGCAGCCTGACACTCTCCTCTGCACCTTCCTGTCCTCTAACCTTCTGTCACCTGTTAGTGGGTCTGTCTCATCATGCCTAAAGGAGAAGCGCTCTCGTCCTCCTACCTCTTCCCCCTCTTCTTCTGCTCTGGTCAGTCATTTTGTGAGCTCTTCGTGTAAGTGCAACCTTCCTTTGGGTCAGTCCTCTCCCCTCTGTCAGAGCTGCAGCAACCCCACTGTACCCACCGCCCAGGAGCCCCTTTTTGTCCCAGGCAACAGCAAAGTCCCTATTCCAGGCTGGGCTGCGCCTCTGTCACAGTTCGTAGTGGACCTCACCAAAGTGTCACAGACCCAGGTGTCTGTACTTGACAGCTTGCCCCTTCCAAAACCTACAGCTGCTATAGTGGGTCACAGGAATCACTGTCCGGGCTTTCTATCACGGGCCACAAGAGATCCAGACAGGAGCGCCGTTCTAGGTCCTCTTCCAGCTCCATCTCACCCCCTGGGCCTTCCCGGCGGTCTGCCTTTCCCCGATCTTCCTCTCCCGAGTCAGGCAAGACGTTCTCGGACGCGCCATTAGAGGATGAATCCGATCTGGATTCGGACCAAACCTCCAACATAAGAGATTTGGTCCAGAGCCTCATTGTGGCAGTCAACCAGACCTTTAACATCAAGGACACCTCTACGGAACCCGCAGATCAGATGGTTTCGTTTTGACGGTCAAAACCATCTTCCAAGGCCTTCGCCCCTCATGGAGAATTTGAGGAGATACTTACCAGGGAAAGGCAGAACCCGACCAGACGCTTTCAGAGAGGAAAGCGCCTCGGAGTCTTATATCCCTTTTCCCCTGAGCTCACCGCTAATTGGACAGCTTCTCCTACCGTGGACCCGCCAGTGTCCAGACAGTCCACCAGCACGGTGCTCCCGCTTGCTAATGGAGCGTCCCTCAAGGACTCCAATGACAGGATCATTGAATCCTTTGCAAAATCAGCTTTCTAAGCGGCCGATTCCACATTATGCCCGGCTTTTGCTTCAACCTGGGTTTCGATTGCCAAATGGGCCTAACAACTCCGTCATGGCATTCGCGCTGGAGCTCGTCCGGATGACTTTGGTGGATCTCGACGACCAGATTTTGCATGCAGCAAAGTACCTGGTCTTTGCCTCCCTGGATGCTGCTTCTTGCGCAGCTCAAGCGTCTAGCAATATGGTGGCTATTCGCCGGACTTTCTGGCTTAAAGCCTGGCAGGTGGACTTATATTCAAAGACGTCGCTTACTAGTTTGCCTTTTCAGGAATCTAGTCTATTGGACCAGATTATTAAGCACGTGACTGGGGGCACGAGTTCTCTTCTCCCCCAGTCCATTCCCTGGTCCCAGTTTGCGCTTCCCTATCTGTTTCCTACCCTCCCCCTTCTTCCCAGGCTGTTGAAGATCAACGGTGCTGGTCATTCTTATCGCACCGGATTGGCCCAGAAGGTCTTGGTTCGTGGACATTGTCAATCTGTTTGCGGATGCCCCCTGGAGGCTCCCAGACAGACCGGATCTTCTGTCCCAAGATCTGGTCTGCCACCAGAATTCTCAGTCGCTCAATTTATCGGTGTGGCTGTTGAAACTAGTTGTAGAGGCTCTGAGGAGTCCTCCCTTTGAACCGCTCCGAGAGGTTTCCCTGTCCTTTGTCTTGGAAGGAGGCGTTTCTGGTGGCCATCACCTCCTTTAGGTGCATTTCGGAGTTGGCAGCCCTTTCCTGTCACCCTCCTTTTTTGGTTCTGCACCAGGTTAAGGTGGTTTTGCGGCTTCCTCCTTCCTTCCTTCCCAAGGTGGTGTCTGCCATCCACCTAAATGAGGACATTGTTCTCCTTTCCTTTTGTCCTGCTACTGCTCATCCTCTGGAGCGTTCTTTGAACAAGCTAGACCTGGTGATGGTTTATATGGCCAGGACTGCCCCCTTTAGGAAGACGGTCTCTCTTTTCCGTCATTCCTGATGGTACTTGAAGAGGTCTTCCGGCCTCTAAGGCTACGATTGCTCGCTGGATCAGAACGGCGATTTTGGAAGCTTACCAGGTCAAGAACAAAGTGCCTCCCCCTGGGATCAGGGCTCACTCTACCCGGGCAGTGGGCGCCTTCTGGGCGGTGCACCATAGGGCTTTCGCCCTACAGCTTTGCAGAGCGGCAATTTGGTCTTCCATCTACACCTACGCCAAATTTTATAAGGTCCATACCTACGCTTCAGCTGGCGCCAGACTAGGCAGAAGGATCTTGCAGGCGGCAGTGGTGAGTTCTCTGACAAAATGAAGCTTCAGCTATTCCCTCCTCAGGGACTGCTTTGGGACGTCCCATGGTTCCTGTGTCCCCCAATGATGCGATGGAGAAAACAGGATTTTTGGTTTCTTACCGTAAAATCTGTTTCTCTGAGCCTTCATTGGGGGACACAGCACCCTCATATGTTAAACAACTATTGTTTTTTCTTCTGTGTTCTGTTGTTCCGGTTTGAGTTGTCTGTTCTTTTTATCTTGTTTCTCCTACTGCTTTCTCGCTATCTTAGTAGCCTAGTGACAGTCAGTGGGGTGTACACTGCAGAGCAGAACTTTTTTGTGCAGTGTCAGCCTCCTAGTGGCAGCAGCATACACCCTATGGTTTCTGTGTCCCCCCAATGAAGGCTCTGAGAAGCAGATTTTACGGTAAGCAACTAAAAATCCTGTTTTAACTCCGTTTCATCAGTATGACCCTTTATTTGCAACATGCAAGAATGATTACCTAACAGGTCCGTCTCGAAATTTTTATTTTTTTTTCAATGGCTTCTGTAGAGAGAAAAGAGGATTTTTGGTACTCACTGTAAATTACTTTTCTCGTAGGCTTCACTGAGGGACACAGGATACCATTCGTTATTGCTCTGATTTCTGTACAAAAATACTCTATACCTTATTATGGAAAAACAAACTTTATTCTGAAGCGGCATAGTTGAACCCATTTCAGATAAAAGATGGGTCAAAAGGAGCCATCCTTCTTGGGCACCGTGAAGATGTTTGAATAAAAAACACGTAAAGCGCTCCTGTTTAGAAGCCGGAGCAGTAACACATGGTTTCCTGTGTCCCCCAATGAGGCGTCCAAGAAACATGGTCATGTGTAGCAACCATTCAGATGAATGAGTGTGTTATAAAAGAATGACTTGTGACCCCCCCGAGCACCGAGCAGAAGTTGCTGTTGTTGCCACCTTCCCACTCTGTCTCATATCCATGAATACTTAAATTTAAGGTTTTTTTGTTTTTGAGAATTTCCAACAGTTTTTAAACAAACATAACACATAATTGAAAATCATGTTGAATAAAGAAGCTACATAGAAGGGGAAGGGAAGTGGGAGAGAGGAGATAAGAGTACAAAAACAATTGTCACCTTACTGATAAGACGGAGTGAAAATGTTTGGATGTCCTTCCAATCTATACATTTCTATTGCACCTAAAGTACATATGGGTCCAATACCTAGAAGTCTTTATTAATCCTAGCCTAATCTGTGTCCCATTCCCTAGACGCTAGCCCTGATGTATTCTTTATACCAGTAGGTACGTTTTACACTGTTGTAATACATTTTTACACTAGATTGCTAATAAGGAAGCATAAGCTTTTAGCACAAAGACTTTATTGGAGCGCACAGAAATTCATGGGTATGTTTGCTGCCGCCAAGAGGCTGACTGAGGTTTTTATGAATATTCATAGGTTGAAGACTATGAGGAGGAAACTATTCTACGACCTGGATGTAAAGAATATTTTTGGTTACTGTGTAAACTGATTGATAACATCCACGTCAAAGATGCCAGCCAGGTATTATCTGCTCTTCTCTGTAATGTGTTTTTTTCCTGCTTTAGTACAAGTTTGAACAATGGCTGTAAACAGGCCTCTGTCTAGAAAAGTGATGGTAGTCTTCTGTCGTCAAGTGTTTCAATTCAGCTTTGACTCCGGTAGAGTTCATTAGTAGGGGTTGCAAAAAGTCTTGGCGCCTCTTAACAGCTTAACAGCTCTTAACAATGTATAGATAGATTAGTGTGGGATGCGCTCATTTGGAATGATGCAATTATAAGCACAACTTTCGTAAACACTTGTAGTATTATGGTCTGTCTTCTCCTTTCCTGAGTGATGGTGGACTAACAGCAAGGCAAGCTACACAACAGTATAGAAAAAAAAATGTAGGATACAGGCACCATCCCAAGTACATAAGTCAGTTCCTTTATTGGCAAGATTGGTAAGGGAGATGCCCTTTTAATACCAAATTGGTATCTTCATCAGATCAGGTATCTGAGACCAGACAAAGCATTACACAGTGTGAAACGGCCATCTTGCTTCATGGCTTTATAATGACACTGATGGAGTAAGCTACAGGCGATGACGCGCTGCCATGTGTTTTTCCTGTTTGAACGAATATACCCTTTAGTAAAGATGCTATCCTGTTGCACCACCATGATCTGCAAGTATTGTCCCTGAACATCTTCTGCAAAAAGTATTTGGGGTAGTGTCAGCTCAGTTACTCCCTGGCTCGCAAGTTCCTGAAAGGATGAAATGCATATTGAAAATATACAGTACATTAATAACATGTGGGTTTCAAAAGCTGCACATTACCCATCTACTTAGCTGATGTTAGTGTTACTCAGCTGACTTTCTGTAGCCAATCTGCTACTTATCTTATACTATAAAGGGAATTTGTCATGAGAAAAAAGGCTATTAACCTGCTGATATATTGTCAGTCTGTTAATAGCGTTGTGAAACAGCGCGGCCACTGCACTGAAGGCTCGCCTTCCCGAAGGAAATGAACTTTATTCCTCCTGGCAGCCTCAGGCTTTTAGTCATAGAGGCTTGTCCTGTGCGGCTTCAGTCGGTGAGCGATGGGTGAAATCACACCCCTGGCACTGACTAACAGCTGTATCTGTACTGACACACTGCAGAGCTGGCTGTCAGTGCCAGGGCATGGTTACAGCCGCCCCACTCACTATGTACTGATCGGTGACTGAAGCTGCCCCAGCTATTCCTCTATGATTGAAAGCCTGCCAGGAGGAATAAGGTTAAAGGTACTGTGAGCACAGAATGACTGTTCAGACCAAGTACAGGCGCTTATAGCATCATGGCAGGGCGAGTAATGTATATACACCTCACCACCTGCTTGGTTTCCATCTGTCTGCCTTTCCCTAGCTCTGTGAAGCAAGAGCTGTCAAGCAAAGAATAGGGGGGGTGTAGATTGGCCAATCATTTGTATACACCTTCTAACCTGCGTGTTTTACCTCACACAGTGAAGCACCGAGTGCCTGTACTTAGTTTGAACAGTCATCCTGTGCTGATAGTCCCTTTAAAGGGAATCTGTCACCCCTTTTTTGAGATATCATATAATGATGTGTTCATATTATGTGTGTCACATAAGGATTCTCTTAGTACTTTTGCTTCCCCCTGATAGCGCACCATTCATGCATAAATACCTTGTTTATATCGGTTCAGATGTATGTAACCTGCCACGGTCCGGTCTGATGGGCGGGGCTTATTCAACTGCTCACCCCCCCCCCCCCCGTCTCGCTCTACACAAGAAGAAATGCGTAGAGCAAGACAGGGAGGGGGGAGCAGGTGAATAAGCCCCGCCCAGCGGACCGGACAGCGGCAGTTTACATACATCTGAACCGATGTAAACAATGTATTTATGCATGAAGGGTGCGGGGTCAGGGGGAAGCAAAAGTACTAAGAGAATCCTTATGTGACACACAATTGAATGATGATATATGATATCTCAAAAAAGGGGTGACAGATTCCCTTAAATTTCCTCTGAGTAGTCAGGTATTAAGTGCAGCGGCTGGACAGCTTCAGAACGCTATTAACCTGCAGATCAACCCTATAACTGCAGGTTAATGGCATTGTTTCACATGACCGGTTCCCTTTTAAATGTGTACATGAGTGGACCTCTGGTAACTATTTTTAAAACTATTTTCCCATTTTTAATCTAGACAACATTGCTTGATTTGGATGCACTAGCTCGACATCTGGCCGACTGCATTCGCAGGTAGATCTGTTTTTTTGTCATTTCTCGTCTTTAATTGGTATTTTAAATGCAGTAAATATAGCTTAGGTGTTGTATAAGTTATACAATATATACTTGTGCATCCATTAATCATGTTTTAAGGTCTCTGCTTGCAGTCGTTGAATGACAGCCTTAAATTCCAGAAGGTGAAACTCCATAAAACTTCGTACCCGTAAAGGTTTCCATTCAATGATTACTAGCCAAGTCCTGTAAAACTGCAAGAAATGAATACACCATCTGTATTTTGCATTACCCAGCTGTAAGGACTATTACACAAGCATTTAGATTTTATTTCTCCTAATAGCAGGGAAATCATGGATTACCAGGATGGCAATGTAGAAGACGATGGTATGACGGGACTCTTGAGGTTGGCAACTAGCGTAATCAAACATAAACCGCCTTTCAAGTTTTCCCGAGAAGGCCAGGTGGGGATCTTCATTATTATTACTGTCCATTATAAAAATGAATGTCCAACTTTGTCCAAGATGCTACAGTTTTGATTCCTTTTCTATTATTTTTTTTAATTTTATTTCAGGAGTTCCTCCGAGACGTCTTTAACCTCCTGTTCATGTTACCAAGTTTAAAAGACAAGTTACAACCCAAATGTAAATCTCATTCTTCCCGGGCGGCAGCGTATGACCTTTTAGTGGAAATGGTGAAGGGCTCGGTGGAGAACTACAGGCTGTTACACAATTGGGTAATGGCGCAGCACATGCAGTGTAAGAGCCGGAGCATTTCTAACACTTACTGTCTGTCGTGCTTAGCTAGGTTAGCATTTCATTATCGAGGGTTTTCCCCCTCTGTAAACAAACTTAAGATGTAATTCACTTCTTTGTGAAGCATGAACCATGTTCTGATAGCGAAACTCACCCCAACTTGCAATTCCCCTGACCAGAGTTCACGGTCTCATTGACTATTACTGACCGCCCATTTGGACTGAATATTGCGACCCGAGCATAGTCTGTGTTTTAGGATGGTGTAAATTCAACCTTATTATTCTTTACAGAAGCACTTTTTTATCAAGTGTGTGACTGTAATGTCTGATTATTCATGAGCTCTGGCCTGCAACTACTTATTATTGTGCTTAAGAAGTCAGCAGCTGGAGAAATCACTTGCTCATAAATATGCAGATTGTTATCTCATAGCTTCCTGCATCTCATAAAATGTAAGTGTGGCCAGATTCCAGTATGCCTTGTACATAAGTCACAGTAATGTATACCGCTGTCAGAGCGCAACATAAAGTAGGTGATGGCTTCATTTTAAGCCCTTTACGCTGCTGCCAATTTTCTTTTTTGTGTTTGCGTTTTTTCCTCCCCTTCTTCCCAGAGCCATAACACTTTATTTTTCTGTCCTCATAGACCTATAAGGGCCTATTTTGTTGCGGGACAAATTGTGCTTTTGAATGACACCAACCATTCATTTGACTATATCATGTACTGAAAAATAGGAAAATTGAAATGAGGAGAAATTAAGGAAAAAAATGCAATTCTGACAGTTTTTTGGGAAATGTTTAACTTTTTGTGGTAAAAACGACCTTGCAGTATGATTGTCCTCATAATACGATTACGGCGATACCCAATATGTCCAGCTTTTTTGTTTTTTTTTTTTTGTTTAATTTTATTGTGGTGGGGAAAGTTTGTCCAAAATTTTTTTGGGGGGTGTTGCTATTTTCTCCTATGCCTCATTGGGGGACACAGGACCATGGGTGTTATGCTGCTGCCGCTAAGAGGACACTAAGTGAACATAGAAATATTAACGCCTCCTCTGCAGTATACGCCCTCCTGCTGGCTGAAATTGAGCCAGTTCTTCCTTAGTGTCTGTAGGAGGCACTTGGGTCTGGTTTCAGACACCAACGTTTTTATTTTAATTTTTAAATTTGTTTTTTTCCTGTAAATTTTTATTTTTTTATTAACGGAGTGAAGGGGGCATCAGCGTCCTGGGTCCCGCAATGATTGGCTCGGAGAAAAGGATTTTATGGTGAGTACACACAAATCTCTATTTTCTGCAGGAACTGGATATTTGATCTCTAGGAGTATCACCTAGCCCCCGTCATGATTTACTGTAGGCATCACGTAGCCACCACCATTCTTCACTCTAGGCATCATATAGCCACCAACATGCCCCACTGTAGGTGTTGCCCAGCCACCGCCATGCCCCACTGTAGGTGTTGCCCAGCTACCGCCATGCCCCACTGTAGGTGTTGCCCAGCCACCGCCATGCCCCACTGTAGGTGTTGCCCTGCCACCGCCATGCCCCACTGTAGGTGTTGCCCAGCCACCGCCATGCCCCACTGTAGGTGTTGCCCAGCCACCGCCATGCCCCACTGTAGGTGTTGCCCAGCCACCGCCATGCCCCACTGTAGGTGTTGCCCAGCCACCGCCATGCCCCACTGTAGGTGTTGCCCAGCCACCGCCATGCCCCACTGTAGGTGTTGCCCAGCCACCGCCATGCCCCACTGTAGGTGTTGCCCAGCCACCGCCATGCCCCACTGTAGGTGTTGCCCAGCCACCGCCATGCCCCACTGTAGGTGTTGCCCAGCCACCGCCATGCCCCACTGTAGGTGTTGCCCAGCCACCGCCATGCCCCACTAGGTGTTGCCCAGCCACCGCCATGCCCCACTGTAGGTGTTGCCCAGCCACCGCCATGCCCCACTGTAGGTGTTGCCCAGCCACCGCCATGCCCCACTGTAGGTGTTGCCCAGCCACCGCCATGCCCCACTGTAGGTGTTGCCCAGCCACCGCCATGCCCCACTGTAGGTGTTGCCCAGCCACCGCCATGCCCCACTGTAGGTGTTGCCCAGCCACCGCCATGCCCCACTGTAGGTGTTGCCCAGCCACCGCCATGCCCCACTGTAGGTGTTGCCCAGCCACCGCCATGCCCCACTGTAGGTGTTGCCCAGCCACCGCCATGCCCCACTGTAGGTGTTGCCCAGCCACCGCCATGCCCCACTGTAGGTGTTGCCCAGCCACCGCCATGCCCCACTGTAGGTGTTGCCCAGCCACCGCCATGCCCCACTGTAGGTGTTGCCCAGCCACCGCCATGCCCCACTGTAGGTGTTGCCCAGCCACCGCCATGCCCCACTGTAGGTGTTGCCCAGCCACCGCCATGCCCCACTGTAGGTGTTGCCCAGCCACCGCCATGCCCCACTGTAGGTGTTGCCCAGCCACCGCCATGCCCCACTGTAGGTGTTGCCCAGCCACCGCCATGCCCCACTGTAGGTGTTGCCCAGCCACCGCCATGCCCCACTGTAGGTGTTGCCCAGCCACCGCCATGCCCCACTGTAGGTGTTGCTCAGCCACCGCCATGCCCCACTGTAGGTGTTGCCCAGCCACCGCCATGCCCCACTGTAGGTGTTGCCCAGCCACCGCCATTTCCCACTGTAGGTGTTGCCCAGCCACCGCCATTTCCCACTGTAGGTGTTGCCCAGCCACCGCCATTTCCCACTGTAGGTGTTGCCCAGCCACCGCCATTTCCCACTGTAGGTGTTGCCCAGCCACCGCCATTTCCCACTGTAGGTGTTGCCCAGCCACCGCCATTTCCCACTGTAGGTGTTGCCCAGCCACCTCCATGCCCCACTGTAGGTGTTGCCCAGCCACCGCCATGCCCCACTGTAGGTGTTGCCCAGCCACCGCCATGCCCCACTGTAGGTGTTGCCCAGCCACCGCCATGCCCCACTGTAGGTGTTGCCCAGCCACCGCCATGCCCCACTGTAGGTGTTGCCCAGCCACCGCCATGCCCCACTGTAGGTGTTGCCCAGCCACCGCCATGCCCCACTGTAGGTGTTGCCCAGCCACCGCCATGCCCCACTGTAGGTGTTGCCCAGCCACCGCCATGCCCCACTGTAGGTGTTGCCCAGCCACCGCCATGCCCCACTGTAGGCGTTGCCCAGCCACCGCCATGCCCCACTGTAGGCGTCGCCCAGCCACCGCCATGCCCCACTGTAGGCGTCGCCCAGCCACCGCCATGCCCCACTGTAGGCGTCGCCCAGCCACCGCCATGCCCCACTGTAGGCGTCGCCCAGCCACCGCCATGCCCCACTGTAGGCGTCGCCCAGCCACCGCCATGCCCCACTGTAGGCGTCGCCCAGCCACCGCCATGCCCCACTGTAGGCGTCGCCCAGCCACCGCCATGCCCCACTGTAGGCGTCGCCCAGCCACCGCCATGCCCCACTGTAGGCGTCGCCCAGCCACCGCCATGCCCCACTGTAGGCGTCGCCCAGCCACCGCCATGCCCCACTGTAGGCGTCGCCCAGCCACCGCCATGCCCCACTGTAGGCGTCGCCCAGCCACCGCCATGCCCCACTGTAGGCGTCGCCCAGCCACCGCCATGCCCCACTGTAGGCGTCGCCCAGCCACCGCCATGCCCCACTGTAGGCGTCGCCCAGCCACCGCCATGCCCCACTGTAGGCGTCGCCCAGCCACCGCCATGCCCCACTGTAGGCGTCGCCCAGCCACCGCCATGCCCCACTGTAGGCGTCGCCCAGCCACCGCCATGCCCCACTGTAGGCGTCGCCCAGCCACCGCCATGCCCCACTGTAGGCGTCGCCCAGCCACCGCCATGCCCCACTGTAGGCGTCGCCCAGCCACCGCCATGCCCCACTGTAGGCGTCGCCCAGCCACCGCCATGCCCCACTGTAGGCGTCGCCCAGCCACCGCCATGCCCCACTGTAGGCGTCGCCCAGCCACCGCCATGCCCCACTGTAGGCGTCGCCCAGCCACCGCCATGCCCCACTGTAGGCGTCGCCCAGCCACCGCCATGCCCCACTGTAGGCGTCGCCCAGCCACCGCCATGCCCCACTGTAGGCGTCGCCCAGCCACCGCCATGCCCCACTGTAGGCGTCGCCCAGCCACCGCCATGCCCCACTGTAGGCGTCGCCCAGCCACCGCCATGCCCCACTGTAGGCGTCGCCCAGCCACCGCCATGCCCCACTGTAGGTGTCGCCCAGCCACCGCCATGCCCCACTGTAGGTGTCGCCCAGCCACCGCCATGCCCCACTGTAGGCGTCGCCCAGCCACCGCCATGCCCCACTGTAGGAGTCGCCCAGCCACCGCCATGCCGCAAAAGCGCAGTTAAATAACCCGGTATGATTTGCATCCTATCCCATTTCAACCTCCATAAATGTATTTAAATATGGCCTGTAGTCAGAAATTTTGTGCACATAGTCGTTCAGGTGTGTATTTTGTTAAAAAAAGGGATGTTTTAGGGTAAAGGTAAGACTAGAAAAAATTACAAGTATCCGTTAAATTACTAGGTGTCAGTGCACCTCAGTATGCAAAAAGTGGATTTAAATAAAGCCATTAAGCTGAGTAAAAACATAAATATTGAACTTTGTCCCAACAATGGTAATGTTTGCCAATTCCAATCCCTCAATGCATGTAATTGCAACTTATCCCAATTTGATATAACCACACCAGCAGCCTATTGATATAGCCACACATTATTATCATTATTGTATTGTGCACATGACATTCAAGTATACAGTGCCTTGCGAAAGTATTCGGCCCCCTGGAACTTTTCAATCTTTTCCCACATATCATGCTTCAAACATAAAGATACCAAATGTAAATTTTTGGTGAAGAATCAACAAGTGGGACACAATTGTGAAGTTGAACGAAATGTATTGGTTATTTTAAATTTTTGTGGAAATAAAAAAACTGAAAAGTGGGGCGTGCAATATTATTCAGCCTCTTTCACTTAATACATTGTTGCGCCACCTTTTTCTGTGATTACAGCTGCAAGTCGCTTGGGGTATGTCTATCAGTTTTGTACATCGAGAGACTGAAATTCTTGCCCATTCTTCCTTGGCAAACAGCTCGAGCTCAGTGAGGTTTGATGGAGATCGTTTGTGAACAGCAGTTTTCAGCTCTTTCCACAGATTCTCGATTGGATTCAGGTCTGGACTTTGACTTGGCCATTCTAACACCTGGATACGTTTATTTGTGAACCATTCCATTGTAGATTTTGATTTATGTTTGGACTCAGCTGATAGGGAGAGGGTTAAATTAACCCTTCACGGTTGATCCAGTGATTTCCAAATTAATCCACAGGGCATTGCTAGCAACTGGGAATGACCACACGGAGATGGGGGTCTCTGTACGGGAGGATCAAGACAGATCACTAGTCCCCTTTATTTTAGTCACTACTTTTATAATATTTTGCTTAATTATGCAAAGTTCTCAACTACCAATAACATCATGGTAATGCTTCACTTTATAAGCCAATAATATTGCAAGAAAACCGGAAACTACATATATGTCCGTCATAGAAAGTAGTATAATGGCATATTCTTCAGAGTAATACACCCCAGGGTCCCTTATCTTGTACCTGATGAGGAACAGTCTGGTTTCATGACAGCCTGAACTTTTCATCCCAATTACAAAAATTTATCTTACAGCAACAAAAATGGAGAAACGAAACCTTCAGAGAATGGAGAAAATGAAACTTCAGCTCTGATTTTAGTTTTAACCCTTCACACATTGTCTTGTTGGAAGACAAATCTCCATCCCAGTCTCAGGTCTTTTGCAGACTCCAATAGGTTTTCTTCAAGAATGGTCCTGTATTTGGCTCCATCCATCTTCCCATCAATTTTAACCATATTTCCTGTCCCTGCTGAAGAAAAGCAGCCCCAAACCATGATACTGCCACCACCATATTTTACAGTGGGGATGGTGTGTTCAGGGTGATGAGCTGTGTTGCCTTTACACCAAACATATCGTTTGGCATTGTTGCCTAAAAGTTCGATTTTGGTTTCATCTGACCAGAGCACCTTCTTCCACATATTTGGTGTGTCTCCCAGGTGGCTTGTTGCAAACTTTAAACGACACTTTTTATGGATATCTTTGAGAAATGGCTTTTTTCTTGCCACTCTTCCATAAAGGCCAGATTTGTGCAGTGTATGACTGATTGTTGTCCTATGGACACACTGTCCCACCTCAGCTGTAGATCTCTGCAGTTCCTCCAGAGTGATCATGGGTCTCTTGGCTGCATCTTTGATCAGTCTTCTCCTTGTTTGAGATGAAGGTTTAGAGGGACGGCCGGGTCTTGGTAGATTTGCAGTGGTATGATACTCCTTCCATTTCAATGTGATCGCTTGTATTGTGCTCCTTGGGATGTTTAAAGTTTTGGAAATCATTTTGTATCCAAATCTGGCTTTAAACTTCTCCACAACATTATCACGGACCTGCCTGTTGTGTTCCTTGGTCTTCATGATGCTCTCTGTGCATCAATCAGAACCCTGAGACTATCACAGAGCAGGTGCATTTATACAGAGACTTGATTACACACAGGTGGATTTTATTTATCATCATTAGTCATTTAGGACAACATTGGATCATTCAGAGATCCACAATGAACTTCTGGAATGAGTTTGCTGCACTGAAAGTAAAGGGGCCGAATAATATTGCACGCCCCACTTTTCAGATTTTTTATTTCCACAAAAATGTAAAATAACCAATAAATTTCATTCAACTTCACAATTGTGTCCCACTTGTTGATTATTCACCAATAATTTACATTTGGTATCTTTATGTTTGAAGCATAATATGTGGGAAAAGGTTGAAAAGTTCCAGGGGGCCGAATACTTTCACAAGGCACTGTACATAAAATGCGTTTTCCCTCCAATGGGTTCATCAGGAGAGCATACTTAATATATACCAATGGTACATATACAGAGGTGTGATAGACTTAGCTTGAAACATTGTTCAGTCTTCAAAAGGGTCCAAGCCTTTTGAAGGATTGGACGCTAACGCGTTGTTATATGCATACTTGAATGTTATGTGCAGAAGCGAGGCATGCATGGGGACTCGAGCATAGTTTTCGAGCACGCTGAAAATACTCTTGGCACTCAAGTATTCTCAGATAACACCTTATCCAGGCTCGCTCATCACTATTTATAACCTTTCTGGTCAGGTAATTTAAAGTGGATTATGACTGATATTGACCTAAAATTCCGTAATAGGTTATTTGCTGTTTAGCGATGCTTTAAAGGGAATCTGTCACCCATTTTTTAAGATATCATATAATATCATTCAATTGTGTGTCGCATAAGGATTCTCTTAGTACTTTTGCTTCCCCCTGACCCCGCACCTTTCATGCATATATACCTTTCTTTATATTGGTTCAGATGTATGTAAACTGCCGCGGTCCAGTCCGCTGGGCGGGGCTTATTCATCAACTGCTCCCCCCTCCCCTCCCTGTCTTGCTCTACACAAGAAGAAATGCGTAGAGCAAGACGGGGGGGGGGGGGCAGATGAACAAGCCCCGCCCAGCGGACCGGACAGCGGCAGTTTTCATACATCTGAACCGATATAAATGAATGATATCATATGATATCTCAAAAAAGGGGTGACAGATTCCCTTTAAGTTGCTCGCTTTCGTTTCAATGATTTACATTCTGTTCTTGAAATATATCTCTGTACGAATTCTGGCACACATTTGGACCTTTTTCTTAATGTTGTACCATCCTTTTTGGACTGCAGCTTCCCATGCACCTTACAAATGGGACTACTGGCCACATGATGACGTCCGGGCTGAATGCAGGTTTGTTGGACTCACAAATCTCGGAGCAACGTGTTATTTGGCATCTACCATTCAGCAACTCTACATGATACCAGAGGCAAGACAAGCCATCTTTACTGCTAAGGTATGTTATGGGATTTTACATAAGAATCATATGTAGCAAAAACAAATAGAAAGTTTCTTACAACAATACAAAAAATCATGCATTAAAGGCCGTTAACAAGTGGGAATCCACAAGATGGCGCCACGATCCCACATATAGTATGTAGCAAGAGCCAGATCAAAATACATGTGTACACGTGAAACAAGTGTTCCCTGAACATACAAAGCAAAGATAGCTTAAAAGGAACCTGTCGTCACTTTTTAGCATCTAATCTGTCCCGAAATGAAGCACACCCCATGACTAAATGAGTACGTACAATCTATCTATATAAAGTGCTTTTTACACATGATTATAGCACTGGTTTTAATGGGAAAAAAAAGTGTTAGTAATGCACATTGCATCACTAACAATGCACTGGGGACAGTAGCATGACGGGTTCCATTTAAGCCAACAGGAACAAGTGAGCTAAAAGGACAAAAAATAAACAAATTTATGCAATGAGACATTACCTTCTGTGGAATGTGGTGCCAAGCCCCAGAGTGTGCGTTTTGGCATACTGCCTTCTGGAGTATACCCTATTGTCTTATACTGTTAGAGGTTTTATCAAAATAGGCCTTAATAAAATGGCAGCTTTTCCTCAATCCAAGTTGCTAAGTCTTATTATTATTCTATGCTTATATAGCGCTATCTTATTCCACAGCGCTTTGCAGACATTATCATCGTTGTCCCCCTTGGTGCTCACAATCTAGATTCTCTATCTGTATGTCTTTGGAGTGTGGGAGGAAACCGGAGAAAACCCACGCAAACTTGGGGAGAACATACAAACTCCTTCCAGATGTTGTCCTTGGTGTCCTTCTAAGCTTAGAAATGAAGCACTAAATTTAACTACCAATATAGCTGTCCTCACTATTAGTCTGCTGCGTTTTCTACTTGATCATAAAACAGCCTTGTAGAAATCCTGCAGAGAACACACAGGTTATTCTCCTGGTGATTTGCTTCACCTTCAACTGGTGGCTAACTCAAATCCCTTCACCTTGGCCAGAAGGATGAGACTTTGCAGTCTTCTTTCCTACTGCAGACGGGCACGGCAGGGAGGTTTCTGCTACAGACAGTTGTCTTAGGCTATGTGCACACGGTGCGGATTCACACGTGGATTTTGCACAATCCGCAGGTTTCTCACCTCCACAATGGAGGAGATGGCAAACTGCAGCGGAATCCGCAGAAAAGAATGACATGTCAATTCTTTCTGCGGATTTGAAACCACAGGCAAAACCGCGCGGAAAAATCCGCACCGTCTGCACAGCGGTTTCATTTTTCCATAGGCTAGAATGGTACTGTACATCACCTGCAGTTCTGCTGCGGATCCGCAGGGCCAAATCCGCTGCGGATCCGCAGCAGAATCCGCACCGTGTTCACATAGCCTAATAGCCGCACACAGAACAGTACGGAGGAGGGGAGATTTGGATGATCTTTTGATGCACAGATTTCACTCAAAGTATTCATTATGTATTTTTCAGTTTTAATTTTGTTTATAAGGCCTTGTGTACACGATGCAGATTTCCAGCGGATCCGCAGCAGATTTTACCTCGCAGAAGCGCTGCATATCCGCATTGTGATGTACAGTATCATGTTAATCAATAGGAAAAAAAAACGCTGTGCAGACGCTGCAGATTTTTCCACGCGGTTTTCTTGTGGTTCAAAATATGCAGCATGTCACTTCTTTTGTGCGGTTTTCCACCTGCTCCATTCTCCAAATCCGCAGGGGGAAATCCACAGGGGAAAACCGCACAAAAACCACAAGAAAACCGCAAAAAAAACCAGGAATAAATCCGCAGGAAAAATGCAGATCATTTGACCTACAGATTTCTTCAATTCTGCGCGGAAAAATCCGCAGGGCAAAAAAGTACGTGTGCACTTAGCCTAAGACAATATAGGATTGGGAAAAACATTGAAGTTTTTTTTTGTTTGTTTTTTTTTGTTTATTTCCTATCAATAGAATAAACTTTGTCTCACTGATTACTGGGGTCCAACCATTGGGACCACCAACTATTTCAATATCTTTTCTCTGCAGTGTCTTATACGATTACAGTGTAGATTTGATTATACATAGCTCTGCTTTTAGAGACTGCTGGAGAAGGTCTATACTCCTTCTAGACCTCTGCACCAGTCAGCCCCTGCAGTCTCCTTTTCACGATCGCCGGGGGTCTATGTGGTACTTATTAATATAAGATAAAATGGATGGCAATCTGAACTATTTTTCTTTCTAGAAAACAATTTTTTCTTTTTCTAGTATTCAGATGATATTAAACATAAGACTACCTTACTGGAATTGCAGAAAATGTTTACTTATTTAATGGTAAGTGGAGTATAAAATTGCAAGATTTTTATTTTTCATATAGATTAAGATGTGATTTTTAAAATGTTTTAACACAAATTTGATTTAAGCAAATCATTTTCTGATGAGAGCGTCTCTGTAAATGTTAGTTCTGCCACCACTAGAACTTACCAGGGCTGTGGAGTCGGAGTCGGAGTCGTGGAGTCTGAGTCTGAGTCGGTGCTCATTTTGGTGGAGTCGGAGTCCGAGTTGGAGTCGGTATAAAATGGACCGACTCCTAAAATATATAATAAATTGGGTACAGTAATTCAATGCAGGATGTGCTGAATATTTTTTTATAGGAGTTTGGGAAAGTTATGAAATGTCCTATAAATGACTGTTCTATTCCTGATCTAAGGCTACATTCACGCACAGCGTTTTTCCTGTGTTTTTTGAGGATACGTTTTTCAGCTGCAAAAGCTGATCATCTTTTTAAAAAACTGCATCACCTGAAAGGTTTTTGAGCTCATAGATAATGTTTTCAATAGCAAAAGCAGATTAGAAATCTGCTCTATCTATATATCCATTTATCCATATCTGTCTATCCATATCGTATCTGTACCAAAAAGAATGAAAACCGGGTAGTACACCAATATATATTCTGTTCTATCTAAATATCTTGATTATTGGATCATAAAAATGATTAAATGTCTGAGGTTCACATTGTACTACAATAAATTTTTCACTTAAATATAAGCAATATGTGTGGGAGTCGGAGTCGGAATCGTGGAGTCGGAGTCGGTGTAAGGGAAATTGAGGAGTCGGAGTCGCAGGTTTGGCTTACCGACTCCACAGCCCTGGAACTTACTGGCGCTTACTACTTATTTAATTCAGGGCAACACAGAGGATTTGATGCATGACATGAATGGTACATGAATCCTTTCACACTTCTAGTTATTTCGGATGGGTAGACTGCCATTTTTTTTATTCTGTGGTGTCATACATCTGAGGCTGAATTTTGATAATGGTTGCATTTATTTCAGGAGAGTGAATCTAAAGCTTATAATCCCAGACCCTTCTGTAAGACTTATACCATGGACAAACAGCCACTAAACACCGGAGAACAGAAAGACATGACCGAGTTCTTTACAGACCTCATTACTAAGATTGAAGAAATGTCTCCTGAGTTGGTGAGCTCTGCTCTAAATATTATTTGTTTGTATTTAAAAACAAAGGGTTTTTTGTTAACTTTTTCTTTCTTTTTTTTTTTTAACCACACAATCAACAGAAAAACACAGTCAAAAGTTTATTTGGAGGTGTAATTACTAATAATGTTGTGTCTCTGGTAAGTTGTCTTGTTTTGTTTTAGATATGTATAAAATTTCCTTGAAGAATGTCTAAAGATAAAAAGTCTACAGAACCACAAAGGTTTCATGTAGTTATGTCTTAAGAAAATGCAGTACTCTGATATAAGAATTCAGCCCAATTTTTGTACCTAGACAAAACATTTTAAATCATTCCGGTTTACCCAAAATAAGGGTAAAATATTCTTGCTGCCGTAATGGACCCATAACACGCCAAAAATGCATTTTAGTGGTCATCAGTCTACATTATTATGTCCACAAGCTGTCCCAAGTTTTGGGCTCTGTAACTTGTCCATAGTGAGGCTGAGACCCTTTCTTCTTGTGGAGAGGCGGTGGCCCTCCCCTCCACCCCTTCTTGTGGAGGGTGTCCAAGTCCCTCCCCTCCATTTCTTCTTGTGGAGAGGTGGAGTCCCTCCCCCCTTCTTGTGGAGAGGCAGAGGCCCTCTCCACCACCTCTTCTTGTGGAGGGTCTGAAAACCTCACCCTCTGGGCTTTTCCTTCCATGTCATGTTGTCCATCTCTCCTAAGCTTTGATTACATTTGGTGTGGGTGTAGCAAGTTACAGAAGGGGACCTATTGACTGGCACTAAAATTTATTTATTTTATTTTTTTTTGATAATTAAATCATGTTGCAATTTAGCATTTAGTTTATTGAAACAGGAGACCCTTGAAAATGTCCTTCCAATGCATTCTCCCTCCCGACTCTGGGTGCTTGCCGGGAGAAATGGCTGCCTGACATTAGCATGATGCCAAGAGAGCTTTGTGTTTGGGTTCTTTACTAGTCAATAGTCCCCATGTAGGAGGTTCACCAGGCTTTGTTAGGATGTAATAAAAGGCACAGCAAAATTGATTTAGCTTATAGCTGGCTTGCGTGTAGCGTCTCTCCATGTAATGATTTCACCTCTTACTCAAGGATTGTGAACATGTCAGTCAAACAGCAGAAGAATTCTACACGGTCCGATGTCAGGTGGCAGATATGAAGAACATCTATGTGAGTAACTGTGCGCTCAACGTATCGCATTCTTCATAGTATATGCTACAGTTATTCAGGCATAAGATGTATAAGGCTAAAATACAGCTGCAATATTCTTCATTGTAACATGCTGAGTGGTAAGAGCAGGTATAGCTTCGCCTTCTCTCTCCCATATATACGTTGTCCCCAAGAATTTTTTTTTTTTCAGTACCGTATATTAATTTGTAAAATTAATTTCAAATCTACTGCTTAGAACAAGGTCCAATATGGCTAAGTTTTCAGAGAAATAAAAAGAAGAAATTATCAGGTGTGTCCCTAATGGGCATTATATATTAAAGGTATTGTCCATTACTCAAACACCCTCTTCGCATTTACTATTTTCCCCCATATAAAATAAAAACAGACTGCACTCTTCTGTTGTCGGCACCAGGTCTCCCAGGGCTCATGTGACATTGTGAGCCCTGCAGCCAGTCAGCGGCTGCTAATAGTCCACTTCACTCTTTCCTCAAACAAAACTAACATCCAGAGGAAATCAGATCTCTTGCTGCTTTCTCACTGCCCCCGGATGTCCGTTTTGGCCAAAGGAAGTGAGTTTGAAGTGGACAACCCCTTTAAGCCAAATACCATGTCTGGTGACATAATATACCACAGATTGTTATATGTAAATACTAGTATGTAAATAAGGCTCATATATTGAATAACAAAAAAATATATAATTTTCTAAGTAGGAATTTATTTTGACTACTTATAGTATTGCTTGTTTTGTTGGATTTATTTGTTCCAATTTTATGTTTAAATAGAACGGTTCTGCCTAGTGTTGCTACATTCATAAATTTGGCTAAAAGGGTGTATCGATTTGTATAATAGCGTGTTATCACTAGGAAGCTCACAGAATATTTTATAAGTAGTATAAGCTTACATTGGTGAATATAGACACAGATCTTGCTGCATTTTATCTATCATATATAGATATATAACGTATCACCTGTTTAGTCATTGCATATTATATTTGTCCTTTTCCCAGGAATCCTTGGATGAAGTTACCATCAAGGACACATTGGAAGGTGACAACATGTACACCTGTTCCCACTGTGGGAAGAAGGTGCGAGCAGAGAAAAGGTTAGTCTGTCCTTTGTGCCTAGTATGGGACTCCAGCAAGAAAGCAATGTGTTTCTTCATAATGAAAGCATCCTCAAGAATCTACTATTGACTTTGAGCATCTGCCACAATTGTACACCCACTTCATGAGCATCGCCTTAAAGAGCAGCTTTGCTCCTGCTAGATAAATGTGTAGAGGACCGGTCAGCAGGACGTCTGTCCCCTAACTAAAGACATTACTGTAAAGCCCCTTTAATGGTTATTACATTCAGACCTTGCTTGTATTTCATTGGGGCATTTTTAGAAATCCATTCTTGATATTTTAATTCTAAGTGCAGTGGGCGTTGCACTTCCAGCTCTGCTGTGCGCTCTCCCAACGCCAAACTTCTGTATTTAACAGGTTATTATTCCCTTAAATCCTGGTGACCGATCTTTATAAACATTAGTCTACCATCTTAATCCCGTGCTCACCCCTCCCTGACCGTGACTATCGCTCATGTGACTACAGTCTTAATTTGTCACTTGTTTTGGTCTTTTTTGCTGTTCACATCTCCCATCCTATGCACTGGTTTTAAGTTTCTTATCTTCAGATATATCTTTTTAGTATTTTCTGTAGCATATGAGCTGACTTATTGTGTGCTGTTTATTTCAGAGCTTGTTTTAAGAAGCTGCCTCGGATATTAAGCTTTAATACAATGCGGTACACATTTAACATGGTGACCATGATGAAGGAAAAGGTCAATACACATTTCTCTTTCCCTCTGCGACTTGATATGACGCCCTACACAGAGGATTTTTTAATGGGGAAAAATGATCGAATAGAAGGTAATTTATACAAAAAATAAAAAAATAACTGTGTATATTAAGTGATTAAAATAAAAAATTCTTCAGTTCTCCTTTTTTTGGTAATTTGTGCATCACCCTTCTTTTTTTTTTTTTTTTAAATTCGGTTGTTATCCAATCAAAGACAAAATGTTTAAAACCAAAAATAAATCCTTAAAGGGAGTCGGTCACCTCCTGGACGAGTTTAAGCTATTACTATGGGCAGTGTTGTGCAGTGACCCCTGTGACAGCTAGGGGGTGCTGTATGGCCTTTCCAGAACATGCACGCAGGCGTTTCCTTTATTGTGATGGGGATATGATGAGCGACAGGGTTGTGAATGGCCGATATGTATCACAAGGATGGGTGGTCTTGTGATGGAAGCCGGAGCATGTGTTGTTCAGCAGATCTACTGCTGAGGGTTTGTTATTGTGTATTGGGAAAGCTTCCAGGTGACTTGGTGAGATGGGTGGGACCAGTCACCTACAAACCCACCCAGGGGCGTGTCTGAATGCCCAGGATAAAGCCTGTGTGTGGCTGTGTGAAATAGGTCCTTTAGTGAGGTCATAACCATGTGATCCATACCTCACCGGTGGGTGTGGTTATTGTCCATATAATGTGCCTGAGGTCTGGTCACATGGGGGAGAGTGTATGGACCTGATTGGTTCATGTGGAAGGCCTATGTGTTGGAAGGTATGCTTACCTCCCCGAAGAGCACATGGAGGCTTTGGACCTGGTGGCCTGTGTGTTGGACGGTTCCAAGTGGGGACAGAAGTCCTGAACAGCACACAGAGAGGCCTTGTTTCCAGAGTCAATGACGGCTCTGCATTGGGAAGCTACCGCCCAGCTGAGGATCTGAAACTGTTAGGCGGCCTAGTGAGCAAGGCATTGTCTGGGATGGTGATCCAGTTCGGCATCTTCCCTGACAAATGTGAGTGATACTGACCGAGGTCAGAAAGAGACTGGGTTCAAACTATGGAGCCGGCATCTGGAGCAGGAGCTCCTAAGAGGTAACTCCGAATAGGGGGAAATAACTGTGTTGAGGCTATAGAGCCTGTTTACTGGACATGGCACAGCCTGTGTGGCCACAGGTCTGAGAGAGCGGAGCCCTAATATGAACACTGACCTGTCTGATGTAAGACTGTTGCGTTTTA
The DNA here is from genome assembly GCF_039654945.1 of Dendrobates tinctorius. NCBI lineage: Eukaryota > Metazoa > Chordata > Amphibia > Anura > Dendrobatidae > Dendrobates > Dendrobates tinctorius. The sequence goes on from NW_027362290.1 coordinate 157,268, forward strand.
TGGTTTATGCTGTATAATAAACCACTTAGACCAGTGGTTCCCAAACTCCAGTCCTTGTGGATCCCAACAGGTCATGTTTTCAGGATTTCCTTAGTATTTCACAGGTGATGGAAGTATCATCAATGCATCAGGAATTCTCTCACGTGTAACACTATGGAAATCCTGAAAACATGACCTGTTGGGGTCCGCGAGGACTGGAGTTTTGGAACCTCTGACATAGACTGTTTAAATGGAAAGTGTTCCTGTGTGCCGTGAATCTGCTGCCAAGTGAGTGTTCCCCAACACTAACAATAAGCGCTACCTTACAGCAGATATTAGAATAGTTAAACCAGTCTGGCCTGTATGCCTCATAGCTGCATTGAGAAGATGTTGATGCTGAGAAAAGCAGTTTTGATGCTTTGTTAATGATTTCTTCCAAACTCTGGGGCACGTGGTGCCTGGAAGAAAATCCCTGCCTCCTCTCCATTATAACAGCTTAATAATCACACTGACCTGTGACGTGCAGTTGCGGCGTTGTAATCCCACGCATGCGCTGTCCACTCGCGCAGTTATGTGAAACTTATCTGCCGTTCTATGGGCGGAGTCTTCATTGAGTCTTCATTGATCTTCTGTGCAGGTGAGTTCTGTTACTGTGCAGAGGGTGACAGATTCCCTTTAAAGAAGACTTGTGTGGTCTCTGGACATGTCTGTTTTCGTAAATATTTTTCTCCATCACCGTTTCTGAGCATCTTTTTTTTTTTTTTTTTTTTTTTCCCCGTGTTTTTGTTCTTTTGTTGTTCCTCCTATAAATTGAGTAAGCTGCTGAACGCACAATTCTGAAAAGTGATGAATTGATATATAAGTAAATACCCTGCAGTAAATAAATGGCAATAGTGCGTGAAAATAATATCGGGTACTTGGTTAATATAATTTTGATTAAAAAAAAAAAATAAACATCCCACCTCTTCACGGTGACCCTAATTGGGACGGTCTGAACTCTAGCATTCCGTTTGTCAAGTGGCATGCATATGGAGAAGAGCTGAGAAGGCCTAGGCCCAGCTAGTAGACACACAGCCATGGGAGACCACGTCAATATAATGTCCAGCTCAAAGAAAAGGCATGCCACACCTTTACATGGTGCAAACAGACTGGAAAAAAAAAAAAAAAAAAAACCCTAAAAAAACAGGTTTCTATCGCCTTATTGGAGGACATAGGAACCATGGGTGTATGCTGCTGCCACTAGGAGGCTGGCACTATGCGCCCCTGGAAAGGCAGGTTTTTCCGACAAGTCCTCCTGCCAGGCCTTGAGACAAATAGTCCATCGGATGGCCACGATATTGCTGGACGCCTGAGCTGCGCAAGAAGCAACATCCAGGGAGGCAGATACCAGGTACGTCCCTGCAGCATGAGAAATCTGGTTGGCGAAATCTGCCAGATCTTCTGGTCGAGCTCCAGCAAGAATGCCCTGACGGAGTTGTTTGGTCCATTTGGCCATGGACTTCGAAACCTAAGCAAAAGCCAGGCACAATGTAGAAGCGGCCGCTTCAAAGACTGACTTTGTAAAGTTTTCTAGAATCCTATCATTGAAGTCCTTGAGGGAGGCTCCAGTAGTCCGCAGAACAACTGTGTGATGGACAGTCTGGAAACTGGTGTGTCCTCGGCCCGAGAAGCTGTCTAGTTGGCAGTGAACTCTGGAGAAAAGGGATATAGGATGCCCAGGCGCTTCCCTCTTTGAAAGCGCCTTGTCGGGTTCTCCCTTTCCCTGGCAAGTACCTTCTCAAATTCTTTGAGGAGCGAAGACCTTGGAAGATGGTTTCGACCATCTAAACGAAACCACCTGATCTGCAGGTTTCTGTAGAGGTGTCCTTGATGCTAAAGGTCTGGTTGACCGCAACAATGAGGCTCTGTACCATATCCCTCATGTTAGAGGTTTGGTCCGAATCACCCTCTGATGGCTCGTCCGAAAAGCCTCGCCTGACTCGGGAGAGGAGGATCAGGAAGAGGCGGACCGCCGGGAAGGCTCGGTGGTCAAGATAGAGCAGGAAGAGGACCTAGAACGCTGCTCTTGTCTGGATCTCTTGCGGCCTGTGTTGGAAGGCAACCTGTCAAGTACCGACACCAGGGTCTGTGACACCTTGGTGAGGTCTTCCACTGACTCTGACAGAGAGGAAACCCACCCTGGAATAGGGGCCTCACTCTCACCTGGGGCAGAAGGGGAATCTGGTACGGTGGGGCTGCTGCAGTCCTGACAGAGGGGAGAGGACTGACCTGAAGGAAGCTTGCACTTACATGAAGAGCACACAAAATGTCTGACGAGCAGAGGAAGAGGTGGGAGGGCGTGAACGCTCTCCTTTAGTATTAGGCATGATGATAACAGACCCACTAACAGGTGCCAGAAGGTTAGGGGACAGAAAGATACAGAGGAGAGTGTCAATCTGCAGTGCAGAGCTACTCACAGTAAGTGCAGTGTCCTGTAGTGGCTGCTGTGTGAAGATAAGTGGTGGAGAAGCACAGCGACAGCATGGATGCAGGGAACAAGCCTGTAAAAACGCACGCTGTTAGAGGTCCCGCTCTCTTGAGGCCGGAAGAGGGGCGGGGCTAGCCGCCAGGTCAGGGGGAGCAAGATGGAGGTGATCACAGGCAGTCCGGTGAGGCCGGGACTAGTGGACGGAGCTACCTGCCGGGTGCAGGAAGAGGGAGCGACGGGCGGGTGAAAAGCCCGCCCGATGAGATGGAAGAAGGGGACAGAGCCAAGCGCTGTGTAGCTAGGCCCGAGTGAAGCCGGAACCTAGATTTACAGCCGGTGGCTGCTGGAGCATGGGGGAGCGGCGCGGAGGGCCTAAAAGCGCCGCCAAAGGATGTCTGGGGCCCCGAAAACCTCAGAAATAAAGTGTAAGGACCCCTAAAGCCCAACGCTGCAGCTAGGCCCGGGAGAAGCCTGGACCTAGATATCAGCTGGTGACCGACCAGAGCATGGGGGAGCGGAGCGGTGGACCCTAAAAAAAAAAAAAAAACCCTCAAAGGTATGCCATAATTAAAGGGGAAAAGACACTTAATTATTAAAATAAAGGATTTTTATTTTCTTGTTGGTCTTTTTGTTCTTATCTTTTCTCTTTGCCGGCACCTGGGGTAAAAGGGAAAAGTATCTCCACATCCAGGAAAAAATCGGACGTCTGAAACTCATGCGTTGTGGGACATCCGCGTCTTCTCCAACCGACGGGCTCTGGTGGGCGAGTGGGTTGGGGGACGGAGGCAGGACCGATGATCGCCTCACTTGAACACGCTTCTGTGTTAGGGGTTGCAGTCCTGCCGACTAGACGTATAAGGATACGGGATGGCAGTACACGCCGTGTTCAGTCTCTGTCGGAGTACAGTTGTGACTGTTCAGACTGTATCCCTCTGGGTACCTGAAAGAAACGACACACACTGAGGTAGATATGGGTCCAATGAAGGACCCCGTGTCCACCTCCTACTGACACTAAGCTAAATCTGATTAACCTAGTGCCAGTTGGTGGGGTTAAGGCTGTGTGCACAAGCTGCGGATTTTTCCTTGCGGATCCGCAGGTAAAACCGCAGGTAAAGTGACCTGCGGTTTTCCTACGGATTGGCCAGTGGTTTTCCCCTGCGGTTTGACACTTGGACAATGGAATAGGTGTCAAACCGCAGCCAATCCGCAAAAAGAATTGACATGCTGCGGATTTCAAACCGCAGCTTTTCCGCACGGAAAAATCCGCAGCATGTGCACTGCGGATTTGAAAACCCATAGGATATCATTATACTGTACACTGCCTGCAGAACTGCTGCGGATCTGCAGAGGCAAATCCTCTGCGGATCCGCATTAGAATCTGCAGCGTGTGCACATACCCTTACACTGCAGAGGAGGAGCTAACTTTTTTTGTGCATAGTGTCAGCCACCTAGTGGCAGCAGCATGCACTCATGATTCCTGTGTCCCCCAATGAAGCGATAAAGAAATGAACTGTGATACAAACTGGTGTGTATGCAACATGTAAGTGCACGTTCACACTGGCCACTGAAGAGAAAATGGGAAATGTCATTTTAACATTTACATGCTTTGTCTCTTGATTTCAATCTTCTGCATCTACCTATTTTCCATATTATACATACTGTCTCAAAACTGTTATAATATTTTAACATTTTAGGTTTAAAAGAAGATGGAGAAGAACTGAAGGAAGCTGAGAGCTATGAGTACGATTTAATTGGTGTCACTGTTCATACTGGTACGGCTGACGGCGGTCATTACTACAGCTTCATTAGAGACATTGTCAACCCACATGCTTACAAAAATAATAAGTGGTAAGTTGTCGGACTTCTGTAGTACAGACACTATTCACATTAATTCTATAAGGGTACATATTAAAACCAAGCTCTGACAACTGTGATGCAGATCTGAGTGAGCTCACTCATTAAAAGCAAGCAAAAACGGTTTCTGGATAATTGCTCATTAATATTGGAATGTTATATAGGGAATGTTCATGCCGTGTGGATCTTTTTTTGCATGGATGTAATTATCAGCCATGTACATTATACTGTGAAACCAGTGCCAACAAAATGCCCAAATATATTTTGCAACCTTGCTGCCCATTTCATACTTTTGACAAATAAGTAAAATTCCACCTATGACAGCCTCTTTCTGAGGCTGCACTGATGGCATTTTCTATTTTTCTGATATTTCTTTATAAGACCTAACAAGACCTATATCTTCAGTAGACAATCATCTATAGTACTTTGTGGTGTCTCATTTTCCTTTTCCTAGGTATCTCTTTAATGATGCTGAAGTGAAGCCCTTTGATTCGGCACAGCTTGCGTCAGAATGTTTTGGTGGGGAGATGACAGTAAGTTCCCTTCATAGTTGAACAAGCACAAAGTTTATATTGCTGTGCAGACTATCTTCCCTTATAACAGCAATGATCTCAATATAATTATCTGGTAAGCTCGGCACTGAAGTTCATTTGGGTAGGACCTTTAAATGAGTGATATTGACAAGGGAAGGACTGTGCTGTGACATACTGTAATTTTAAAGTACATGGGTACTCTAAATATGTGTGCTATAGTATAGGGTAAGTGGTTCTCTTCAACACAAAAAACATATTCAAGGATAACAACCCCCCCTCCCCCCCAAAAAAAAGTAAGGGATGATTATCCTTAATTTTTTTTTCAGGATCAGTAAGGTTCAGTCTTAGTTTCGCTACTGGTCAGCTGAATATAGCAGGACTTGCATAACTCCATCCATTGTGTAGTGGTAATGAATGTTGCTGCAGTTCTCCCCCTATTCAGAAAGGGAATTGCAGTTTTGGTACCCTCATTATTCCGTCAACCACCTGATCACTTGAACAGTTGGACCCTCACCTATGTGATATTGATAACCTTACCTAAGGATGGCTCATCATTATTAACATCCCAGAAAAGGTCCTTAATGTTATAATTAAAAAAAAAATCTGCTAGAGATTTGATAACAAAACAAAACTGCTGCTTCCCTTTTTTTTTTTTGTGCTGACACTGACAGGAGTCTGAAGTTGTATTCACACCATAATCTCCCCATAATTTTTATTGACTTTTCAGATACTTGTAATGAGATACACTTTGATAAGTGTCTGTGTACATGGGCATCTTATGTCAAACATATTAGCAAATACTGCTATGAAATGAAGTTGTCTTGTATTTTTTCTCCTTTTTTATAGACCAAGACATATGACTCTGTAACAGATAAATTTATGGACTTCTCTTTTGAAAAGGTATGTAAAGAACAGTACATGTACTTTCTGGCTATATTCACATGTGAATACACTTATTTTTCATCTAGAATTGCAAATGGAAAGTCCACAGTGTTTTATAGTAGCTGCAGAGTAAATAAAATGTGAATAAAATTCATCCTCATACTTGGTGGGGGGAGATAAAGTGGAAATTGACATGGTGCAGGTTTAAAATACACAGCAGGTCAATTGTTTTTATGAAGGTTTTTACTGCATGTCTTATTTACAATTCATAGTGTAAAAAACACAGCCGGAAAACTTGGAAATTTTTCCATTGATTCCCTGTAGGTTTGTGGGCAAAAAATCCACCGTGAACTCATTGAGGGTAAATGAAATAACGCTAAAGACTTAAGGCCCTGTTACACATAGCGAGATCGTTAACAAGATCGCTGAAACGTCAAAGGTTTTGTGACGCAACAGCGATCTCGCTGCGTGTGACACATAGAGGCGACCGCCCCCCCCGCTGGATATCGCCGATCGTGCTCGAATGTCCTAGGCCATTTTTGATCGTTGGTGTCCCGCTGGCCAGCATGCATAGCTGTGTTTGACGCCATAACGACGAGCAACCTTGTTGGCGACTCAGAACTCGCGCCTATCGAGGTATGTGTCGTCAGAATAGCTGCTGTGTGACAAAGTTCCAACGACTGCCGAGGTCGTTATACGGATCGCCGTATCGTTGCTGTGTCGTTGAGTAGATCTGCCTGTTTGACAGCTTACTAGCGACCATGTAGCAACGTACCAGTGATCCTTACCAGGTCGTATCGTTGCCGGGATCGCTGGAGCGTCGCTATGTGTAACGGGACCCTAACTGCAAAACTAATTGAAGCCAGTTTACTAAAACTGCCTAACTTTGGGCAGTGCAAATAGACTATACCTTTGTAATGTTCTGAATTTTAGACTAACTTGTGATTTTTGATAAATTTGTCATCTTTACACTGTCTTGTCTAAGACTTGTGCCATCTAATGCATCTGTCTTTTTTTTCATGGATACCACACATTCCCATTGTAATCTATGCTGCTGTACACATGTCCGTGTTGTTACATGTGCAAACCACATGGAAACATGTCTGTTTTTTTCGGCAGCACAGGTGACAAAGTCCAGTACAAGTCTATGGGTCCGGGAAAACACATACAGCACATGTGTACCATACATGGTTAACGTTGCAAAGTATAGGAGAAGCTTTGTAATTTACCATATTTTTCAAACTATAAGACGCACCTAGGTTTTAGAGGAGGAAATTAGAAAAAAAAATTGAAGCACAAAATGAGGTCAATTCTGTACTTAATATCCCCTATCCTGGTATGTATGGCCCCCCTCATCCCTATCCTGGTATACATGGCCCCCTCATTCCCATCCCTGGTATGCACGACCCCCCTCATCCCTATCCTGGTATGCATGGCCCCCCTTCATCCCTATCCTGGTATACATGTCCCCTTCATCCTGGTATGCACGGTCCCCTCATCACCATCCCTGGTATGCACGGCCCCCTCCTCATCACCATCCCTGGTATGCACGGCCCCCTCCTCATCACCATCCCTGGTATGCACGGCCCCCTCCTCATCACCATCCCTGGTATGCACGGCCCCCTCCTCATCACCATCCCTGGTATGCACGGCCCCCTCCTCATCCCTATCCCTGGTATGCATGGCCCCCCCCTCATCCCTATCCCTGGTATGCATGGCCCCCCCCTCATCCCTATCCTGGTATACAAGGCCCCTTCATCTTGGTATGCACTGCCCCCTTATCCCCATCCTGGTATGCACTGCCCCCTTATCCCTATCCTGGTGTGCACGGCCCCCTCATCCTGGCGCGCACGGTCCCCTCATCCTGGCGTGCACAGCCCCCCTCATAATAATAATCTTTATTTATATAGCGACAACATTTCTCGTTCGCCTTATTGGGGGACACAGAGACCTTGGGTGTATGCTGCTGCCACTAGGAGGCTGACACTATGCACAAAAAAAATAGCTCCTCCTCCGCAGTGTACACCCCACCGACCGGCAGAGAATTCCTCAGTTTAGCTTAGTGTCAGTAGGAGGTGGACACGGGTCTTTTATTAGACCCATATCTACCTCGTCGTGCGTCGTTCCTTTTCAGGTTCTACGGAGGGATACAGAGTGAAAAGTCACATCTGTACTCCCACATGGAGTCTGCAAGTACGGCGTGTACTGCCACCACGTATCCTTGCAGTTCTCCGCGGCAGGACCAGCCAGACGGACGCCGACACCAAGACGTGCCAGCGACTCCAGGGGTCCTTGTCGCCAGTCTCCCTCCCACTCGCCTACCAGAGCCTGTCTGTTGGATGAGACGCAGGAGTTCTTCAGTCCCAGGTAACGGATCGGGGATGGGTGAGTATCTGACGCCGTCCAGGAGCCATCTGCGGCCCCAGGTGAGAGTGAGCCCCCCATGCAATAGACATCCAAGATGCCTATTTACATGTTCCAATCTTCTCCGGACATCAGAAGTTCCTGCGCTTTGCGATTCGACAGCACCACTACCAGTTTGTCGCACTGCCCTTCGGTCTTGCCACCGCTCCCAGAGTCTTCACGAAGATCATGGCTGCGTTGATGGCTTTGTTGAGAGTCAGAGGCCTCGTTCTTTTCCCGTACCTAGACGATATTCTGATCAAGGCTCCCTCATTCCAACAGGCTCACCAAAGTTTGTCAATCGTCCTGGACACTCTTTCCAATTTCGGGTGGATCGTCAACAGGAAAAAGTCCTGTCTGGTTCCTACACAACGCCTGGTCTTTCTAGGTCTTCTGTTCGACACTCGTCGGTCAAGGGTCTTTCTCCCACAAGAAAAGATTCTCTCTCTGCAGCAGGAAGTACGATCGCTGCAGACCTCGCGATTCCCATCCCTCCGTACAGCCATGAGGGTCCTGGGAAAGATGGTCGCGGCGATAGAGGCAGTTCCCTTTGCCCAATTTCACGCCAGGCCTCTCCAGCAGGCCATTCTGTCGAAATGGAACAGGTCGCCTCGGTCCCTGGATCGCCCTGTCCATCTTTCTTACCGGATCAAGCGGTCTCTCAACTGGTGGTTGTCGTCACCTCTCATTCTATCGGGTCAATCCTTCCTTCCCATTCACTGGCAGATAGTAACCACAGATGCCAGTCTCCTCGGTTGGGGTGCTGTATTCCGCAACCACACTGTTCAGGGTCGATGGTCGGATCCGGAATCAGCGCTACCGATCAACGTTCTGGAGATTCGAGCGATCCATCTTGCTCTGGTCCACTGGGAAAGGCTCCTCAAAGGACTGCCGGTACGGATTCAGACAGACAACGCCACAGCGGAGGCATATGTCAACCGCCAAGGGGGAACACGGAGTGTTTCAGCCCTGGCGGAGGTGTCCAAGATTCTTCGTTGGGCGGAGATTTTCGTCCCGACAATTTCCGCGGTTCACATTCCCGGCGTAGACAACTGGGCCACCGATTTTCTCAGCCGCGAGGGTCTCGCGGCGGGAGAATGGTCCCTACATCCGGAAGTGTTTCATCTGCTCTGCCTTCGGTGGGGAACCCCGGATGTAGACCTCATGGCGTCTCGCCTCAACAGGAAAGTCCCACAATTCGTGTCCAGGTCTCGGGACCCTCTGGCAGTGGGCGCCGACGCCCTGGCCGTTCCTTGGTCCCAGTTCGAACTTCCCTACCTGTTCCCTCCTCTGCCTCTTCTTCCCAAGCTGTTGAAGAAGATCAAGGCAGAAGGACTTCCGGTCATTCTCATCGCCCCGAATTGGCCCAGAAGGTCTTGGTTCGCGGACATTGTCAACCTTCTCGCGGACGCCCCCTGGAAGCTTCCAGACAGAACAGATCTGCTGTCTCAGGGTCCGATTTGCCACCCCAATTCTCGGCCGCTCAATTTAACGGCGTGGCTGTTGAGACCGAGGTTCTGAAACGAGCAGGATTTTCCGACCATGTAATTCAGACCATGATCCGAGCCAGAAAGCCATCATCTTCCAAGATTTACTACCGTACTTGGAAGGCCTATTTCACTTGGTGTGAGACCAATAACGTCGCGCCCATGTCCTTTTCGCTCCCTTCAGTCCTAGCGTTTCTTCAGGCAGGATTGGATGCGGGGCTTGCCCTCAGTTCACTGAAGGGTCAAGTTTCGGCGCTGTCCATTCTGCTTCAGAAAACGTTGGCTTCCCGTCCTCAGGTTAAGACCTTTCTTCAGGGCGTGGCTCACACGGTCCCGCCGTACCGGGCACCCGTGGATCCATGGGATCTTAATCTGGTTCTTGAGGTTCTGCAAGGTCCGCCCTTTGAACCCCTCAGGGATATTTCCCTTTCTCTCCTTTCTTGGAAGGTAGCCTTTCTGGTGGCCATCACCTCCGTCCGGCGCGTGTCGGAATTGGCAGCTCTTTCGTGCCGCTCTCCCTTTCTGGTTCTCCACCAGGATAAGGTAGTTCTGCGGCCTCCGCCCTCGTTCCTTCCGAAGGTGGTGTCCTCGTTTCACCTCAACGAGGATATCCTGCTCCCGTCCTTTTGTCCGAATCCAACTCATCCCCGAGAGCGGTCCTTGAACAAGCTGGACCTGGTTAGGGCGGTAAGAGTCTATCTGTCTAGGACGACTTCCTTGCGAAAGACAGAGTCTCTTTTCATTATCCCTGATGGAGCGCGGAAAGGTCACCCGGCGTCAAAAGCCACCATTGCTCGCTGGATCAGATCGGCTATCCTGGAAGCCTACCGTGTTAAGCGTCGCGGAGCCCCTCCGGGTATCAGGGCCCACTCTACTCGAGCAGTGGGTGCCTCCTGGGCGGTGCGCCACAGAGCTTCCGCACTGCAGCTTTGCAAGGCTGCAACATGGTCATCGGTTCACACGTTTGTGAAATTCTACAGAGTCCACACCTACGCTTCGGCGGACGCCAGCCTAGGTAGACGGATTCTGCAGGCCGCTGTGGTGAGTCCGCTGGCCTGATGGAAGTTTGTTTCCCACCCCAGGGACTGCTTTGGGACGTCCCAAGGTCTCTGTGTCCCCCAATAAGGCGAACGAGAAAACAGGATTTTTGGGTTGCTTACCGTAAAATCTGTTTCTCGGAGCCTTCATTGGGGGACACAGCACCCTCCCATGTTTTACAGCTCCTGTTCTTACTTTGGTTGAATGGTTACAGTTGAGTTGTTTATGTTGTCAACCTATTCTGTTACTTCTCCTACTGCTTTCTCACTAACTGAGGAATTCTCTGCCGGTCGGTGGGGTGTACACTGCGGAGGAGGAGCTATCTTTTTTTGTGCATAGTGTCAGCCTCCTAGTGGCAGCAGCATACACCCAAGGTCTCTGTGTCCCCCAATGAAGGCTCCGAGAAACAGATTTTACGGTAAGCAACCCAAAAATCCTTTACAATTAGCGCTTTACAATTTAACAGTTTCAAACACAACAGTCAAAAGTAACAACTTTAGCAATAATACAATGATTACAGCAAAAAAAGACTGCCCCGCTTTTGAGAGCTTACAATCTGCAATGAGGTGGGGGAGATACAAAGTACAGGTGTGTATTTACAATGATGATCCAGCCATCTTGAGGGAGTGGGGGGATAGATGGGGATAGTGAATGGCTACACATGCCACTTACACATAAAATGACTGATTAGGGAATGTGATAGGCTGCTCTGAACTAATGTGTTTTGAGGGAGCGCCTAAAACTGTGCAAGTTGTGGCTCGTCCTAATTTCTTGGGGTAGAGCATTACAGAGGATTGGCACAGCGCTGGAGAAGTCTTGGAGTCGGGAGTGGGAGGTACGGATTAGTGCAGAGGTTAGTCGAAAGTCATTTGCAGAGCGCAGCAGTCATTTAGGCTGATAGAAATGAGGGTGGAGATGTAGGGGAGTGCCGCACCGTGGAGAGCTTTGTGGGAGAGAACAAGTACTTTGAATCCTATAATGAATGGGCAGCCAGTGTAACAACTGGCGAAGAGCAGACGTGTCCGAGTACCGATTAGCCAGATGGATGACCCTGGCTGCAGCATTAAGGATGGACTGGAGAGGGGAAAGCCGAGTGATGGGGAGGCCAATTAATCGATATCCTGGTTTACATGGCCCCTTCATCCTTTTATGCATGGCCACCTCATCACCATTCTGGTATGCATGGGCCCCCCCCTCATCTCTATCCTGGTATACATGGCCCCTTCTTCGTGGTATGCATGGCCCCCTCATCCCTATCCTGGTATACATGGCCCCCTCATCCCCATCCTGGTATGCATGGCCCCCCTCATCCCTATCCTGGTATGCATGGCCCCCCTCATCCCTATCCTGGTATGCATGGCCCCCCTCATCCCTATCCTGGTATGCATGGCCCACCTCATCCCTATCCTGGTATGCATGGCCCCCCTCATCCCTATCATGGTATGCATGGCCCCCCTCATCCCTATCCTGGTATGCATGACCCCCCTCATCCCTATCCTGGTATGCATGGCCCCCCTCATCCCTATCCTGGTATGCATGGCCCCCCTCATCCCTATCCTGGTATGCATGGCCCCCCTCATCCCTATCCTGGTATGCATGGCCCCCCTCATCCCTATCCTGGTATGCATGGCCCCCCTCATCCCTATCCTGGTATGCATGGCCCCCCTCATCCCTATCCTGGTATGCATGGCCCCCCTCATCCCTATCCTGATATGCAGGGATCCCATCTCTATCCTGGTGTGCAGAGCCCCCCATTTTTGTCCTGGTATGCATGGACTCATCCTTATCCTGGTTTGATTGGCCCCCATCCTGGTATGTAGGGACCCCATCAGAAAAACATTAACAAATAGAGGACAGCTGCTGGGAATACTCCTTGCTCTCCACACCCGGGACTATGTGCGTGGAGCGAAGTGACTATTCATTGCTCTTTAGTAGCGAGCACAGTGTTATCCGCAGCCGCCGACTTCCTGCAGCTGCCGAGCTTTCACGTGTGACGCTACTACCCTGTTTCCCCGAAAATAGGGCGCCCCCCGAAAGTAAGGCATGCTAGGGGGAGCACTGTGCCTGTTAATATAAGGCACCCCCCCTCCCGAAAATAAGGCATACCTTGTTCTGTGCATGGGGCATGCAGTTGTGTCTCGCTCCTGCTGTCCGGTGCCCGCCACTGCAGCCGCGCTCTTCGCAGGAGTTAATCAGAGCCTAGGAGCTGTGTGCCGATCTCCGTCCATGATCCCTGCGCCAATCACAGCGCAGGAACCATGGGCCAGTTGACGTCATCCATAGACTGATTGTTCCTGGGCTGTGATTGGCCCAGGGCTCCTGCGCTCTGATTAGCCCAGGGCTCCTGCGCTCTTCAATCAATCAAATTTATTATCGCCAAGTACATATTACATATATACAAGGAATTCTTTGTGGCAAAGAGGAAACATAATATATAACAACAGATACAACAAGTAACATCTAACAAGACAGATACAGTATATAGTCTACACATGACGATTTAATTGTTGAACAGAGAGTGGATAGAAGCTGTTCATATGGCGGTTGGTGCTGCATTTGGGGACTCTGAAGTGACGTCCTGAAGGGAGTAGTTGGAATGAGGAGTGTCCCGGGTGAGAGGGATCGGATGAAATTTTCAATGCGTGGGATCGAATACTCTTATCATAAAGGTCTTGGATTTTAGGCAGGGGGGAACCTATAATTCTCTCTGCTGTTCTGAAAGTCCTTTGTAAGTGGAGTTTGTCATGCACAGTGGCTCCCCTATACCAGACTATCAGGGAGGAACAAATCACAGATCTGATGACAGCATTAAAGAATAAGATCAGCAGATTCTTAGACAAACCATATCTTTTCAGCTGACGCAGGAAGAACATCCTCTGTTGTGCTTTTCTTATAACAGCATCCACGTTTTTCCCCCATTTAAGATAATGAGAGATGATAACACCAAGGAATTTGGTCTCTGTGACCCTTCGTCATGGATGTAGATTGGAAGTATCTCATGTTGATCTTTCCTAAAATCCACAACCATCTCAGCAGTTTTTTTAGTGTTGCGTACAAGATTATTGGCTTTACACCAGTCACATATTATTTTCACCTCACTCCGATACAAGTCTTCAGCATTTCCCCTGATGAGACCAATCAGTGTCATATCATCGGCAAATTTCAAGATTTTTACTGAGTCTGCTGAAGAGATGCAATCATTCATATAGAGAGAAAACAGTAACGGGGACAAAACACACCCCTGAGGTGCCCCCGATGTTTGTGACCAAGGTGTCCGAAGTGAATGGTCCAACTTTTACACTCTGTATCCTGGCTGTCAGGAAGTTAGAAATCCACAAGCATAAGTTGAGAGGGACTCCAAGAGCTACCATTTTCTTATGAAGTAAATTCGGATCAATGGTATTGAACGCTGAGCTAAAGTCCATGAAAAGAATCCTGACATATGAGTGCAGTTCATCTGTATGATCCAAAATGTACTTCAGTGCCAGATTGACAGTGTCGTTTGCCGAACGATTCTCCTTATAGGCAAACTGAAGCGGGTCCCATAGCTTCTGCGTGAATTTTATCAGGTGGGACATCATAATTCTTTCGAAGACTTTCATAGCTACAGATGTGAGTGCTACTGGTCTATAGTCGTTCAACTCAGAGGATCCCACTTTCTTGGGGACAGGGATAATTGTGGAACTTTTCCAACATTGAGGTACAACGCACTGTGACACATTGTATATATTTGTCAGTATAGGGGCAAGCTGGGTAGCACATACTTTCAGACACATTGGAGATACACCATCAGGGCCAGGTGCCTTTTTGACCTTAAGTCCCTTCAGGATGCGTATCACCTCTGCCTCGGAGATCACTACTTTGGTGTTGCACAATGAATGATCTTTATACGAACAGACTGAGGAGCTTAGAGATGAATAGCCACTGTGTGTAGAGCTTGCCTCAAATCTGCAGTAGAATTCATTTAACTCTGCTGCCAGACTGCTGCTGGGTTCACTATAGTGGGGTGGCTTTTATAATTCGTGACCTCTCTTAATCCTCTCCATGCAGATCTAGTATCTTTTGATGAGAACCTTTCCTCCAGAATCTTTGCATACTCGTGTTTGGCTAACTTGATCTCTTTAGATAGCGAGTTCCTAAAGGGCATGTCATACTAAGAGATATCGCTAGCAATATCGCTATAACTAGTGACGTTATAGCGATATTGCTAGCGATATCGCTGTGTCTGATACTTACCTACGACCCGCTCCCCCGCTGGTTATCGCTGATCGCGCGAGAACGTTCAGGACTGTTTCTCGTCGTCAGCTTCCTGCGGCGCTTTCTGCTGTGACGACGAGCGACGCGTGGAGCCGTGCGGGAGGACGCAGGATCGCCTGGTGTGACAGGTAAGTAGCGACCCCCGTCCCCAGCGATGTCGCTAATGAGATCTGCCTGTGTGGCAGCTCACTAGCGACCACTTAGCGATGTACCAGCGATCCTGACCGCGTCATATCGCTGGTCAGGATCGCTGGTACATCGCTAAGTGTGACAGTACCTTTAGTTTCTTGAATTCAGTAATATCGCCTGCTTTATAAGTCTCCTCTTTTCTCT